>NC_056522.1:165546014-165607880 GCF_019175285.1 Sceloporus undulatus | reverse complement strand
GTCCTATTAAAAAAATTGACAACTGTTCACGGCATCTGATTTGCTGGCTTTCCATTTTTAAAAGATCTTGAATTTTTCTGGATGGCCAAGCTGAGAGAAATTGGAGGAGAGGTTGCAAACCTTGAATTTGCAGAGATCCCAGCTTTCCAAAGGCACCAATCAGTCTACGGCTGCGTCCACACTGGAGAAATAACCCAGTTTGGCACCGCTTTAACTGCCCTGGCTCAAGGCTATGGAATTCTGGGAGTTGGAGTTTGTTGTGGGCCCAGAGCGGAGCCAGAGCAGTTAAAGAGGTGCCAAACCAGGTTATTTCTCCAGTGTGGATGCAGCCGACATGCTACAGGCTCTGTGTGAACCCAGCCTTTATGTGTGTATATGGTACTTGTCCCGAGGATTTTGCCATGCAACTTTGGTTACGTGAATATCTGAAAATAAATGTCATAACTGATATCATGAAAATGTCACCAGCTGTGTAACAGGTTGGTGTACTGTACACACATGCAACTTCCTCATACACAAAAATGGCATTTATGTCCTCTAGAAGCCTTTCAGTATACCTCTGGGTTATGGTTGTACTGTGTTGATCACCCTACTTTGACTTGCTGCCCTCCAGATGCATTGGACTATAAATCTCCTTAACCTCAGCCAGCATGGCCAATAATGAAGTTCATGCTACAATCCCCAGCAACCTCTGATGAATGAAATTCATTTGGATACTGCAGAAACAGAATAAACTCAGTTCTTCAAGATTTGCTCTGTGTCAGTTTGAATGTAGTTGTTGCTACAAGCATTTCCCCCCCTTCCCAGTGTGGTTGATAAAAAGTTGTTAGTTGTCTTAACTTGTTATGTGTTACCTTCCTCCCTACCTCCCAAACATCTTTCCTGAATATGTGAAGGAACTGGGCATGTTGATGCAGATCTGATGTTTTACTGGCTGTTCCTTGGAAAATGAACTATTGAAAATCAGAATTGTTCACACAAAGAGCTGGCATGGCATAATGATTTGAGTGTTGGACTGCGATTCTGGAGACCAGGATTCGATCCCCAGCTTGGCCATGAAACCCACTGGCGTTTCTAGCCAAGAAAACCCCAGGATAGGGTAGGCGTAAGTCAGAAATAGCTTGAAGGTACATGACAATACATGCACATCGGTCACACAGACCAATAGATTACAACCAGCACTGGTGAATCATTCTTTACTTTGTGGTTATCCTCAACCCAAACGTGGTCATAACAATCTTTGCATCTAATGGAAATGTGGCATGTCCTTCCCTTTCTTTACTATTAGGAAACGATCATGTGACTGGTCTAATTTTTTGCTGAAGTAGTAAACCTGGGTCTGGACTACACATGAAAGAGTGCATGTGATGGCTTGTTCTTACATGCTCACTTGCAAGCCTCACATGCCTCACTCTGCCTTTTCACTTAGAAAAAGAGCATTCTTGGTAGAAGGAATCTAAACAAACGTTTCCCTAATTTGCTAATTTCTGTATGCTTGAGCATCCCATTATGTGAGTCTTCATTTGCATTCTGATGTAATATTTTCATCAAATGGTTGATAGACACCATTGGTATTGGAGGCTTCCTTGTAGGCTTTTGATTAGAGTGTAATTAGCTTTCTCTTGGTACGTTAATAATAATGTGTAGAATAATGCATCTGTTTAGCTTCCGTAAGTCACTTTATAATTAAAACTGAAAGTATGGTATGTTGGGTACAATGTGAGCCTCAAATTAAGACAAGGATGCATGCCTAATCTTTTCATATTCAAAATGGAGGCAATATTTATTTTGTTATTTTCTGCTATGCTAGAAGGCATGCACACCTGCTTTCTTAAATTAAGATGTAGTTCTCTTATCTTAACTGACTCATGTAGTTCTAAACCCATAGACAGAGTTTCATTGGGCCATGTAGAGAAATATTAGTGTGGAAGACTTAAAATAATCTGTTTGTGCAAATGATAGTATGAAAGAGAACATGAAGTGACTGTTTTATATGAACAGGGCTGGCGTGTTACCACCAAGGAGCATCAATTATTTTGAAGATGTCTGATTCACAAGGTTCCCATGAGTCGAGGTCAACTCAAAGGCAGTTAGCAACCACAAAAAAGAATGAGAATGATGAAGAATGAATGGAATTGCAGTGGCCATGTGATTCTTCCAGAAAGCATACAGCTATAATCTACAATCTGATATACCCTCAAGAAGCCTAATTATGCTTGTTCCTTGATCACTGATTTTAGTAAGGCTTGCATCCGAATCAGTATGCCTGGGGTTGTTGTTTGTATGAGACTTTTCTATAACTGGCTTCATATTGTCGTTTAGTAGTGAAGCACTACTATTTTGAGTCTCATGGTCTTGAATCCCCGCTGGGCTCTGGAAACCTGCTAGTGACCTTGGGCAAGTCTCTGCCTCAGAAGAGGGCAAAGACAAGAAAACCTTGCGATAGGATCACTTGAGTGTTGCCATAAGTCAGAAGCAACTTGAAGACACGCAACAACATTTATATCCTGCCTTTCTCCTATGACGAAACAAACACAGGGCAAAAGAACCAATACAAATGGTCTCCCATCCAAGTATTCACCAGCTCTGGGACCTGCAGCTGATTTGGTCCTCTGTGAATCGGAAGGGCAACCTTGTGCCCTTGCTGTCCTCTAACCAGGTGTGTGCATACCAGGGAGCAGGGCTTAAGTCTTTCTTGCTATGTACAGGATGGTGCCATGCTTTCTACAGCATCTCTTTTAGTTTGTGGCATGAGTGGCAGCTAAAGTCTGTCCATATTGCATGGCTGTATTCTTTGTGGGACTGAAAGGATGTTTCTGGTTCCAGGTAACAATCTGCTTGCCTTTGATTGCTTCTTACATGGGAACTGTTGCGTTTGCAGGAGTCTAAAAGCAGCAAGCAAAACAGAAAGTAATTTGGCACTAGGGATTAGGGTTTTGGGTTTTTTTGCTTTGTGCTTGACATTTATTTCGTAGCACCAAATGATGTGGCTTCTACAAGTATTAGTAATACATTCTGATAACTCATACCCCACACCCAAGTGATATTTATTCATTCTTGTCATTTTGCCATTTATTTCGGCTGTGACCATGCAGCTTCTCTCCATCCACAGCTTAGCGCTTCTTAAACAATAGGCCTTAAAGGCCAAGCCAGTTGAATAAATCCTTATTAGCGTGTGGATTAAACCCATTTGGTTAACGTCCATCTACTAATTCAGCATACGCATTATATCTGTCTGCACAGTCTCATGTTTAAAAGCATTGTGACACGTATGTTACAAATTTATCTTCCTATTCTACTCACTTTTTTCCCTTTTAGAAAACAGAATTTGTTTTGGGACTGAGATTGGTCAACATTCTTAAATTCTGTGCAGCAAATGATGGTGGATTGTTGCTGGCTGCTTCAAACGTTAGGAATTCTCCTGTGTATAAGAAAAAGTATGTAAACCAGTTGTGATTTTTCCGTATATGTTGAAATAGGTTTTGTGTGTGTGTGTATGTGTGAAAATGTGTATGATTGATTGTTATACTTGGTAAGGTTTTTTTTTCCCCCCTACAAAGAAATTAGTCAGTTTTAAAAGCAATCCTAAGATTTAATCATCTGATCTTGCAGGGCTTTCAGTTTGAGCATCTTCTTGAATTAACTTTTAGTATCTTCCTCTGGTATGCCCAACAAAAACAATTCTGATTTCATTGATAATTTCATTCTGAAGGTTTTTTGTAGTGACCTCTGATCTCCATATCTGTCCCCAAAACTTTGCCTTCTCCACCACATATGGTAAAACTTTCCCTGATGGATTTTGCATTTCCATCATATATATTTTTTTACACCTCTATGCTTTTTTGCTAGCCGTTCTGGGGTCAGATACCACCTATACAACATTTTATAGAAGTTCTCTTGGAGGTCATAGCATGACATTTCCTCTAATCCTACAATCACAAGTGGCTTGTTTTAAAAGTCTCCCTGTGTTATTTAGTAGATTGGCATAGAACTTGTGTCTTTAGTGTCACTTCAGAGTACTGACCTTGTTACTCAGTAATGGTCTTACATGTGAAATCCTATAGAGGAGCATATAAATGGCTACTAGAGGTACAACAGGTAGTGGTGTTTAAAATTAGCTAGCTTTAAAAATATACTGAAAAAATCAATGATTGCTTAAATACATATAAGCAATCAGTACTTAACATACCATACTTTTTCAAGCAAGCATCTGGTTTACAACTGTTCATCTTTTAAAGCTGTAGAAATGATACTAGACTATTGCTGCATCCACACTGTAGAAATAATCAGATGTGATACCACTTTATCTGCCGTGGCTCAATGCTATGGAATTCAGCAAACTACAATTCCTAGAATTCCATAGCACTGAGCCATGATAGCTAAAGTGGTATCAAATCTGATTATTTCTGCAGTGTGGATGCACCCTATACCATGAGTGCAGTGTAATGGCGGAAATAGCTTTAACCCATCCTGCTGCTAAGATCTGAAATTGCAATCCCTAGTCCATCAATTTGATATTTTTACCTGGACACAGCTGATTAAAATGGATTTCCCCCCAATATTTGTACTTAGGATGCCTGTTTCCTGTAGTTTTAATTGTAGAAGCATTTTTCTTGCACGGAAGAGGAAGGAATGACTCACCATGATGAGGCCTACTACTGTATGACAAAAGTCTTGTGTTTTTCCTTAAACCGTTGCTTCACATACATGCAAAACCATGCAGATTTTATTCAAAGCAATAAGAGAAGCCCATGATTAAAACTCCTGTGATTAATCTGGCAAAGTTTTAATCATTTGGAGACAGTTTTATGAAGAACCTGGGAGGTAAACAATAGTTCAGCATTTCATTTACCTGTGGAATAAAAAATAAATACTGCGAGGTCAGTTATGATTTCTGCTCAAGACTTCTTAAATAAATCCTAGTGAGATGGGATTAGTGTAATTGACTTTTTAAAAATAGGAGATAACAAAATAGTCCCGACTAATTGAAGTGGCCCATTAAAGATTAAGTACAGTACTTCAAGACTACAGTCCCACTACATCCAGGTGTTTCACAATCTTTGGAGACATTATTTTGGCAGTGCCACCAGAATGAATTCTTTAGTTTGTCCAAACCTATTATGTCTAAAGAAATTGTCATTATCTCACTTTGCAAGTACAACTTTTTGTTATTTATACTCCAAGTCACTGCAAATAGACAGTATTCATTTCTACATTTATAACAAAACCTGCCCAGCATTGTGAAGCACTGATTTCCCTGCTTTTGATGAAAATGGCGATGAAACGTAATGCTTCCAGGGAATCACAAGAAGGTATTGCTAGTTTCTTAAAAAACAAACAAACTGGCAGTAGTCTATAATGGATTTAGATCCTTTGACCCATCACAATCATGATCATCATGAACTATATATGTGTGCATTCTTTCTAGAATTAGTACCAATGATTTCAATAACGTGTTGTTGTTGTTGTTGTGTGTCTTCAAGTCATTTCTAACTTACGCTGACCATAAAGTTTTCTTGGCAGGTTTCTTCAAAGGGGGTTTGCCATTGCCATTTTCTGAAGCTGTGAGTGTGTGACTTGTCCAAGGTCACCCAATGGGTTTTCATGATTGATCTGGGATTCACACCCTGGGTTCCAGGGTCATAGTCCAATGCTCAGACCACTATGTCATGTTTAAGACATTTAGCGCCAACCTGGTATGATGCAGGAAATATGTGACTAGGATATCTTTGCAAATCTAATGACAAATGGATTGGGTGTACCGTGTATGGCACTGGGAAGCATTTTACTTGTTCCTCACTCCCTTAAGGAATAAAATTGCCAGAGCTACTATTTATCTTGCAGAGCGAAAGGTGCAATACATTTAGGATTTGCACCTTTGAGATGAATAGGAATTTGAGTAGGGCAGGAAAGAGGGATGTTTGAGGATCTGAGGATTTGAAGAAAATGGGGGGGGGGGGTACAGTTTTTGGTACTATTCTGAATGAGCCCCTCCTGAAACTGCTGGTGACAGCTTATTAAAATGTGTGGAATCCTATTTGTGGACTTGCTATGTTAAATCTAGTTCGGCCTTTAGCTGCCCTGTTCCATAGGCTAAGATTGGGCAACTTTTCAAGAGTATGGTGGGATGTTTCAAGCACTTGAATGTGATCCTTCCTCCTCCTAAATCTTCTCATTCCCCCAACTTGTGCATGCAGTTATGCTAGCGTGTGAATGTGCCCATATGCATAGGGAACAATACTGTAACTTGAGATGGGAAAATGCTCAAAAAATGCCATTATAAAAGGAGGTCAAAAACATTGCTTTAGGCTTTCCTCCAGAAAATGGCTAGCTGGAAGAGAAGTGCAGAACTGTCATGTCTAGAAGCATCCATATGTTCTCTGCCTCTTTGTACCTGAGCATTTCTAACAGATGAAACTCTGGGCCCATACAGACAGGTCAAAATAAAGCTGCTTCGGGTCACTTTGGAGGTATGCTGTTTCAATGATGCATGTGTCCTAAGATGCCAGAAACTGCACCAAAATTGTGCTCCAGTCCTTAGGACTGAAGTGTGGCTTTGGCGTGGCTTCTGGCCTCTTAGGATGCATGCATCATTTAAACAGCATACCTCCAAAGTGACCCGAAGCAGCTTTATTTTGGCCTGTCTGTATGGGCCCTCTGTTAGTTTCCTCATCTTGCCTCTTTGCCTGTAGCTTTGCCACTCACCTTCTCCCTTGTTATCTTGTGCCATCGTACGCTAACACTCAAAAACTAAAGCAGAGTGGATGTAATAATGAAGAGTCATACTAGTTCTTCTTTGGCTTGTTCCTACATGCTCCATGTAGTTCTGGAAAGTTCACTTACTCCTTGCCAAAGATGAGCTGTACATGTTGGCCTGGTGCTCCCTCAGTCCCTCCAGTTATCTTGTCTTTCTACATTGGTTTATAAAGAATTCAGTTTTTGTTCATACAGTACTTGCAACAAATCCACGGTTGCAGCTACCCTAGCAAAAAAAATGAATAAATCCATACCTATCTTGATTCTGTTTCTGTAGGAATGGACAATGTATGACCGTAGTGAGAGTGAAAATGCTTCTTTTAGACGTTAATGCATTTGTAAAAACCCTTCCCCCCCCCAATTAGCACTTTTAGGAAAAATGGGCTTTTTTACATCAGCATCATAGTGGAATGGGAGGTGGTCTAACTGGTGGTTGCATGTGTCACCTTTTTAGTGTTCAGTGCATATTGGAGCAAGTGAAAGCTGTCAGGGTTTCTGAAATGGAGGCATCCCTTTCAGAATGTTTGTATGGGGTGGAAAATGGGCAAGAAACGTCCAAAAGGTGTTGATTTTTATCTTCTACTTCCATGTCTGTGTATGTACGTGTATATGTAAGTATGCAGGACTCTGCCTGAGTGAGTGAATGAGAGAGCAAGCAACTGAACCAGCATGTGTACATGCTCCTCCTCTTCTTTCCCATGTTCACCTACCCGCAACCGCAGGTTTTAAAAGGCTTGGGAAGATCAATCAAAATAACAAAATGTTATCTGTTCTGTGATTCCTAGTGGAAGGTCCATGCTACCATTTAAGTTGAAAAAGCCACTTTCTGAAGATAATTACCCTTCCTTTGTGTCTTTGCTTCTCCCGCCATAGAAACCCTGTTGGTTGATGATACAGTGCTGCCACCTTCATATTACAAAATCGTAAATCGTTTTAGTCTCTTCGTTTATAAATCCAAAGAGGTAGGCGATAAATGGGGATCAGGGTATCAGGACTGGAAGTAAATCAGGTCTTTGTCTTTAGTTTCTTTTCTGAATAACTTTGTAAACAAGTATATATAAAGAGGCAGGTTGATATGCAGAGGAATCAGGCATGTTGTTAAGCCTCCTTACTGAGGTCTAGTACTTTGTGCCTAGCTACGTCAGACAATGAGAGAAGAATGCCTTTGCGTGTGGAGTGGATTGTTGAAGCCTCTGATTCAGACTGGGATTTGAAGCACTGTAGAAGAAGGAAAGACAGTCTAAATACTCAAAGGCATCTGGGTGATCTTGAAAGCTAAGATGGTTACCACTTGAATGGAAGACTGATAAGGAATACCAGGTGCTTCAGGCTGTATTTCAGAGGAAGGAACTGACAAAACTACAAAAAAGATTTCTTGCCTAAAAACCCTGTGAAATTCATGGGGTCACCATAAGTCAACAGGAGATTTGAAAGCACACACACACACAAGCACACAGGAGAAGAGTGGTGAAGACTGGTGGCTCTGATGTCACGGGGTCAGTGAATTCACTTTGGGTTTTAGTCTGCACTTGAAAGTTGCTGTTCAAAGTCCTGAAGCCTACCACCAAAGCCTTTGACAGAATTCAGATTAAACCCAAAGCAGATTCATAGGAAGCAGCCACCCAGTTCCATTGGAGAAAGGTGGGCTGTTCCTTCTTTCATGCTGTTTTCTGTTAACAGCTTGCAGGAGCAAGTTTGTTTGCTTGATGGGGGGCTTGGATGTGGGGGTTCAGACTGATGGGATTTGTAATTCTCAGTTTAGTAGATCAGGTATTAGATCTCCCTTTGAATTGTGTAGTTTGTTTGTGTAGGGTGTTTGGATACCATGGTTTTAGTGTGGTTTTAATGTCTGTAATTTTATACTGTTTTTAGATTATATTTTAAATGTTTTATTGTATTATGTTTTTAGATTTTATTTGCGAGTCACCTTGGGTCCCTTCAGGGAGAAAGGTGGGATAGAAATCAAATAAATAAAGACCACAATTCTGTCTGTGGCCATTTTCTGCTTTGTAGATGCTGACTGTGAAAGCAGGCAAGCCTTCTCAACTAAATATTTTCCCTTTATGTAAAGTAGTCTCCTAAAAATGTGAGCGATTTTCTCGATCCATATGATTTCTATGTTATTACACATTAGTAATACATTTTTTAACTTCTTTCTCTTTATTGCACTGCAGCAATAACAACCCTTATGCTTCATTTGGAGCAACCCAGGCATGGGATGAAGAGAAGAACTTGTGGAGCGCCCCTCACGACATCTCCCACACAGAAGCAGATGATGACCGGATACTGTACAACCTCATTGTGGTTAGAGATAGATTGGAAAAGGATTCTGAGGTAAGGCCTACTTACATTAATGCTCAATAAACCAGAGCTTTTGGACTGCATGTCCATGGTAGCTGGAAATTCTGGTATGGTGATCCAAAAATTAACCTGTTCAGGCTTTAGAGAAATGCCCAAGACATACTTGGTGTTAAATGGAGTATATGAATAATTAGTTAAAAGTCTTAAAACAACAACAACAACAACAAATCACTGTTAGCCTGCTGGTTAACACGGTCTGATATTGCTAGTTATTTCTGTTACTTTCTCCGGGGGAGGAGGGCAGATTTTTTTTGGGTGTGGGGCTTATTTCTAACTTTTTATCTAGAACTAAAAAGGCAAGAAGCCAGGTGGGTTTCCTTAGACTCCAAAGCATGAGTGCCGTTAAAGAGAAGGCTCTAGCTTGTGTTACCATCCACATTTCAGAGAATGGATGGAGGTGCAGAGGGAATCCTGTGGGCTCATAAAGGAATGAAACACTGTTCAAGGTTGTCATGAAGCAATGTAAGATCAGCTCTGTTTGCAAATACTATATCATGATGATACAGACTTTAGAGTAAAATTATAATCTGCTCAGGTGCCAGTTGCTAAGAATGCTAAAGAAGAATTTGATCAAGGCACTTCTATCTGATGTAGCTACAGCCAGATGTCTAAGGAAAAATCTTGCTACTTCTACCTGATAAATGACCTGAATGACTCTTCTTCAGGTATACCAGACAGTAGGCTGGTGTTGTGGCCAAGTGCCTACCATGAGAATGTGGCGGTCCAGTTTACAGCTATGTGACAAAGAAGAATTTGATCTACTTCTATCTGAAGAGAACCAGCATGGCATAGTGGTTTGAGTGTTAGACTAGGACTCTGGAAATCAGAGTTTGATTCCCAACTCAGCCATGAAACCCACAGGGTGACTTTGGGCAAGTCACACTCTCTCGGATGGCAATGGCAAACCCCCTCTGAAGAAATTTGCCAAGAAAACCCCATTATAGGGTCACCTTAGGGTTGCCATACGTTCAAAATATCTTGAAGGTGCACAAAAACAGCAAACTTCCAGCTGATAAATTATTGCAAAGAATTGGCTTTAGTTACAACAAATAGTAGGTGTGGCCAAGTGCCTACCATGAGAATGTGGATGGATGGAAATAGGTGAAGCGTAATAAGGCAGTCCAGTACCAAAAACGGTTAGGCCAAAGTGGGTGCTTGACAAGTGGCTTTTTCAAGCTGCACAGATCATTTTTAGTTTTCTTTTGAAGAAGAATGCATCAGAGATTTTTCTTGTCCTTGTAATATTAATTTCATCTTCCACTATGCCAAAGTGTCTGCTTCCTTCTTATCCATCCATTTCATAGGTACCAAAGCAGGCATTTTCAAGAGGAGAAAAATGGGAAAAAGCCAGGGTGAATTTGCAACCTCTTCTTGAAGCTGGCATTCTCTTCCTCACCCCTTTCTCCTGAAACCAGCTGACTAAGGGAAACTCTTTCCAACCTTCCTTCGCTTGAAGGGGAGTGGCAATAGGGAATATCAGCCCCATAGACACAATGAGCCCTATAGGTACTGCCAAGATTATAGAATGTGAAGTGAAAAAAATGAGTTGTAGGTAGAGTTGGGAAATATTTTACTATTCCCAAAACCCTCCAGTTAAGCTAAAACTAAGCTCATCTTTATTTTCAAATATACAAATAGAGCATAAATGCAGGAGAAGAGCATGCTGCCCTACAAGGGAGCAAATCTCTAATGCAACATTTTTCCTCTCCAAACTGCAGATCGGCTATTTGCCTCCCTTTAGTTAATGCTTCATGTAAGACCATCCTATTAGCTTTAAGACTGAGAGATTTGTATCTGAGCTTCTTGCTTTCAAACACTTCATTCTAACCACAGATCCATATTGTATTCTGTGGCAAGGGTAACATCTGAAGTAATATATTCACAGCAGCATTTGGATTAGTGACATCGAAATCCAGGGCAATAGCTTTTTAATATTCTGTTTTCCTACAGGATGATGTAATCAGGAAGCTTATTTTGACACTTTCCTTACATTTGCCTTTATACCTCCTTTTAATCAGGGTATTAACATGTTGATCGCTAGTTTCCTGTGAACTAAAAACCTCCTTACGCTTGTCAAGCTTTCTTGTCAAAAGAGGGTTATGTTGATTTAAAGAGAGTCCTGATCTGCAGTCATAGATTCCCCCTCCTTGATGTTGAAGGGCAAATTTTATTTTTGATATGTGCAACCTTTAAGAAAATATCATCAGCACGAACAGTTTAATTACTGTTGTTAGAACAGAGTGGTTTGAGGTGCACATCTTGTTCTTAATGCAAAAGGAGCCTTTTTATTTCCTAGTGTTAGGATAAACAAATCCTATCACTCCATTATTGTCAATAGCAACCATTCTTACTGTCAGATCCTACAGATCTGGACTGTAAGATTCATCCCCTCACAGATTGATTCTGGTAGTACAGTTAATGCCTAAAAGCCAATTAAAGTGCAGTTAATGTGATTTGTAGTTATTTGTGAATATTTCTGACAGGCTGAGTCTGTGGGTCTTACAGTTATTTTTATTTGGTCTGTGCCCTAGAACTATTATTAGGAGGAGGGACATAGGGCATGGCAAGGGAGGGAAACATGATTGAGAGTCACCTCCGGTTTGACTATGAAGCACTCAGTTTAACACCCTTTCATCGTGATATCTGGCATGTGAAAAGTTTGAGACCTGCTGTTAAGGGATATTCCCTTTTCTTAATAAATTACTGAAGAAGAAAATAGACCCTCTGGGGGAGTCCTTCTTCTCTTTATCGCATATAAAAGGACATTGTAGAATGATATGTTCCATTGCCATGCATTTTACTGCTGGACATAATCACAAAATATTCAAGGAGTTTAAAGAAGCTTGTTCTAAAAAAGTTTCTATTCAAATATGGACCTGTTTGGATATGTTGTTGCTGATGATGTCTCCCTTCAAGTCGGTTTTGAGTTATGGAGTCCCTAAGTCTACCCTATCATGGGATTTTCTGGGGCTGAGAGTGTGTGATTCACCCAAAGTCACTCAGTGCATTTCTATGGGTGAATGGGGAATCAAACCCTGATTTCTAGAGTTGTATTCCAATGCTCAAACCACAACACCACACTGGCTTTGTTTTGGATGTATCAAATGTCATTATTTTTGTCTTATAAATGTTCGTTCTGGTAAAAGGTACAGGTGGCTCAACGTCTTCAACAAACTACATCAGCCTGTCTGAGTATATGGAATTAGAACAATACCATCCACAGAAAGAGAGAAATATGACTAAGTGGGAAGTAACAATTGTCTTAAAATAAAGTTTAATAGGTCAGGATCAAATAAGCATCCTTTTGTTATTTCCTTTGAATCTTGCATGGTGTTGGATAGTTGCACATCCTCTGATTCATTCTTAAGAATGTGTCAGAGTATGCTGAATATAGTTTAGTTTAACAATTATAATTTAGTACAATTCAGTTACTGTGCCATCAGTGCCTACAATCTGCGATTTATTCCACAAAGATTGACAAAGGTAGAACCAAGGGTAGTTGTGCTAAAACAATGAAGTCAAGGAACAAATCAACAAGTTATTTACAAAGGGACTCCCGGAATAGAAGCTACGAAACCTCCTTTCCTGTTTCCAGATATGGTTCCCTTAATCCCTCTTGTCACATATTATGCTGTCAAAGTCGCCAGATAAATCCGTTTTCATGGTGAATGAGTAGGACTAAGATATTCCCAGATTAGTGAATGATCCAGGAAAGTAAAAGTCTCAGGGAACAGAGAGCGAGCGAGAGAGATGGTTGGAGCTGCTCAAGGGAGGGTGAGAGAATGGACAGGGCAAGCACATGGCTTTGACCGGGCTTTTCCATTTGAGGAGAAAACAAAATTGATCTTCCCATTTCCCTCTGTAGAGAACTCAGCCCTCTGTGAATAGCAAAGGCTTTAATTAGGAACAATAATGGCATGTGACTGGACATAATCCTCTTAGTAGTGCATTACATTCCTGTTCTCCAAATGTATTAAGGTAGCTGATAGCATTTTAGCCTCACTCTTAGAATACCTCTCAGTGGGTGGGTTTGAAATGTTAGAAAGCATATTAAGACTATCTGTTAAGGCTGGTAAAAGTTTGCTTTCTCCCATAGTTGATTCTGGCTGTTGTGGAATTCTTTTTGACTCAAACCTCTGTCACTGCAGTAACATATCTGCAAGGTTTGTTGCAGTGATTTCTGTTGCTCATTGCCATTAAGTTGGCTTTACCTTACAGTGACCGTATATGAGAGACCGCCAAGGCATTCTGTCATCTACAGTCCTGCTCAGGTACTGCACATCACAGGTATCCTTGATTGAATCTGTTTACCTGTAATGTGGTCTTCCTCATTTCTTACTACTTCCCACTTTAGCAACCATTTTCATCTTTTGTAATGAGCCATATTGTTTTGTGATATGGCCAAAGTATAATAGCCCCAGTTTTGTCATTTTGGCTTTTAGGGAGAGGTCAGGCTTGATTTGCTGATGGACCCATTTATTGGTCTTTGTTTGGGGCAGTCCATGGTATCTGTAGAACTTTCTTCCAGAACCACATTTCAAATGAGTTGATTTTCTCCCTGTCAGCTTTCTTCACTATCCAGCGTTTACAACCATACATAGAAATTAGATACATGATGGCATGGACAATCATGATTTTGGTATTCAATTATATATCGTTACATTTGAGCATCTTACCTAGTTTCTGTATAGCTTCCATGTCCTGGTCCTTTTTTTGTTGGGAGGGAGTGCTCTACGGTCCCCATTTTGATTTATGACTGAGAAAGCACTTGACTGTTTTGATGTTTTCATAATCCATTTAAGTTTATATAAATCATCTGTAGTAATTATTTTTGTTTTCTTAATGTTTAACAGTACTTCACTTTCTTCTTCGACTTTCCTCAATAATTGTTCCAAATCTTTGCTATTTTCTGCTAATAGTAAGGTATCATCTCCATATATTAAATTGTTGATGCTCATTCCTCCAGTTTTCATACCTTCTTAGTCCAAGTCTAACCCAGCTTTCTGTGTAATATGTTCTACCTATAAATTAAACACAGTGATGAAACGTAGCCAAGCATGACCCCTTTGACAATTCTTTCTCCATATTCTGTCCTTACTATGGCCTCTTGTCCTGAGTATAGGTTAGTCAAATGTTGTGGCACACCCATTTCTTTTAGAAAAGTCCATAGTTTTTCATGATTTATATAATAAAATGCTTTGCTATAATCTATAAAGCATAGATCATCTCTCCCCCTCCTCCAAGTTCTTTGATGTGCTCCTTTATCCAGTGTATCTTTGCAGCATAACTTCCTAGGGCCTCTGCCTTTTCTGAACCCAGCTTGAACATACAACATTTCTTGTTCATTATATGTTAAACATCTTTGTTGTAAAATTTTGAGCATCACTTCGCTTGCATGGGAAATTAATGCAGTGGCTCTTTGGTTACTGCAATCCTTGGTGTCCTGTATATTAAGCATTGAAGGAATATGTCATCCTTTAATCTCTTTTATATGGTTCTTCAGCATATTGCTTCCATAATCTTTTTTCTTTTTAATCACACATACAGTGTGTTGTCCTGTTGGTTATATAGCATCCTCACTCTTAGTTTGAATTACCCTTTGTTTTCTTGGATCGTCTCTTGTTCTACTCTCTGTGTGTTGTCTTGTTCTGTGTCCTTGCACTGATTATTATAACCACATTCTCTTTGTCCTACACACAAGTTGCATGTCCCTATACATCGTTGCATTCAGGATTGTGATCGCATTTCTCTCATATGTAATACAATCACCCCTCCGAATCTGCAGTCTTGAAAATCAGTGGGGGGGGGTAACCGCCATTAACCTCAGTGGGGTGCATGCCTGTGGTACATCCCCCGCATGCATGTGCCCCATTCAAGCCTATGGGGCTTGAATATGCATGAGTTTTGGAACTCGTGGGGGGGGTCTGGAATGGATCCCCTGCGAGTTCAAAGGGGCAAGTATATTTGCTTATTGCCTCTCCTTAACTATTTGAAGAGTAAGGCTTTTCCTTATTTTGCCCTCAGACAGTGTCTTTTTGCTTTCTTCCCTAACAATGTCCCTGGTTTGGGGAAGATTGTCACCCCCCTGTGCACTTATCCTGTTCTTGTCCTGTCAGTAAACAATAATGGACCCATCATTTGGTATTAATGGTAGTTTCCATTAATACCAAATGAAACATCCATTACCGTTTACCGACAGGACAAGAATGGGATAAGCACGCAGGGGTGTGATAATCTTCCCTCTCGATCATGCAATTAACACGATTTAATGACGATTTAAAGACGGGAGGAGGATGCTTGCCTCCCGTATGATAAAGTCCATTGTCTCATGCCTCCCAGGAGCATGTAATCCCACCACCATGGAAGGGCAGTGCTGTGGCGGGGACTGTATTTTGAGTGGCTTAGCCTGTGGATGATGTTAAGCTGTCCTCCCTGTATTAGCCTTTGGAAAGGAATCAAAAGCATAGTGGGAAGGAAGGAACTCTGACATGCAATATTTTGCCAGATAAAGAATACTGGGGTGCCTTCATTTCCTTGAAGTTTAGCCGTATGGAGCCCAATCTACAGATGAATTAGAATGAACGGACAAGGTTGTCATAATTCTGGCAGGGCCCTTTGAAAACCTATAATGTGACTGTCCATCCTGACAGGATGCTGTGAGATTTTTCTGGCAGCTGCCTGTGCAAGGTCAAAGATGATGGCTGAAGGAAATGGAGTTTAGAACATCATGAGTCAGGAACTGGAGTTGGAAGTCTTGCCTGCCAACTCTGTGTCAATGCTCAGAGTTCATTGGACTCTGTGGGGCTACTTTTGATACTGAGTTAGCAGCACGGCATGTGACCTCTGCCTTTTCTATTATCTCTGTTAACCTCTAAAATGCTTTTTCACACAGACACAATAAGCTTGCTATATTCTTTTCTCTGAAGGTAATTGACACCAGAAACCTTTCTCAGGGCTGGTCTCGTAAAATATAGTGAAACAACTCTTGTCAGCCTCTGCTCAGCTGGATTTTCCCTGACTCTTTTATTTTCTCTTGACTGTCAAGTGGTAGATTGTATACTACATGCAGCTGGTAATTTTTATTTGTGGCTTCTTTTTCACATACTATCATATATAGACAGGGAAGATGAACTTGCTTTTGATATATATTTATAAATACAAAAGCAGCAGCTTTAATGTGTGTTTATAAAACAGAAAACAAACTTGAACCCTACATCTATACCAATTGAGTATCCTTTATCCAGAATTTCAAAATCCAAAATACGCTAGAATCCAAAATTATCCACACAAACGGTTTGTTTTCTGTTTTATAAACACACATTAAAGCTGCTGCTTCTGTATTTATAAATATATATCAAAAGCAAGTTCATCTTCCCTGTCTATATATGATAGTATGTGAAAAAGAAGCCAAAATTAAAATTACCAGCTGCGTGTATACAGTCTACCACTTGACAGTCAAGAGAAAATAAAAGAGTCAGGGAAAATACGTACACAAACGGTTTCATGCACAAAGTTATGAAAAATATTGTGTCTGTGATTACCTTCACGCTATGTGTATAGAGTGTATATGAGACATAAATAAATTTCATGTTTAGACTTGGGGTCCCATCTCCAAGATATTTCATTATGTACTCTATGTGCAGATATTCCAAAATCCGAAAAAATCCAAAACCCATCTGGCCCCAAGCATTTCAGATAGGGAAGTTTCAGCCTATATATGCATGTACTTATATATATGTGTGTGTGTGTGTGTGTGTATACAGACACAGACACACACACACACACACACACACACACACATGCTTTGTGGGCCAGTGTGGTCTCTGGGAGATCAGGGTCTGAATCTTTACTTTGCCATGTAAACCCATCTTTGGCACCTCACACTCTCTCAGCCTCAGAGGAAGGCAGTGGCAAATCCCTTCTGAACAAATCTTGCCAAGAAAACCCAGAAACAACTTGTCTTGAACAGAACAACAAAGTGCCTTGCAATCATATTATGCGCCCTCTGAATTTTCCACATGTTGTTGTGTTACAGCCTGAAATGGATTCAACTGTCATTAGGGTACTATAAGGAGAGTGGAAGGAGGACTGAGAAAGTGAACAACGAGATAGGAAAAGCTGCAAAGCAATTCCATAGTGTCTCATTCAATGACTCCTGACACAGTGAATACAAAGGTAGTTCCGTGTTTTCTCATACCAACCATTCAGAGGAGGAAATGGCCAAGCAGATCTCCTCTAGTGTCTCCATCAGCCACTCTGAAGTAAAGGAAGGCAGTTTTGTTTTGTTTTTAAATTAAATTCATGGCAGTGGTTTCATTCTGAAATGCTTCCCCTTGTCCTGACATCTGAGAACCTTAATACCTTATAAATCAGAGTGCCTACACTTGTTCTAAGGCAGAACAAGGTTCTAACCCCAGTTTTTTGGTACCGTACATCAAAAAATAACAGGTTGTGATAAACAGAATTACATTTGTAGACAAAGAAAGCTTCCAAAAACTATAGGGCTGTTCTAATTGAGTTCTAGTTGTATATCAATTCTCTGGTGAACTCCCTGCTCCCCTAACAAATTGAGTTCACAAATAGTAGCTTTAACTGGGCCTAGGTCTTACTATGGTATTCTCTTCTAAGCTATACCACATGGAATTACAGATAGAGGCTTGCTCTATTTCTGTGTGTGTGTAGGAAATGCTTTTGTGGCTGGGCGCGTTGAGTCCTGTGAATGCCTGCTTGCAGTCTGACGTGATAGATACAGGTTAGTTCTTAAGAGTCTGTGGATGGATTGGCCCTGAATGAGGTTAACTCAGGTGACATATCCACACTCCTAGGAGCCACTTAGCCTTTGGCGCTATTGACTCAGCTGGGTGAGTACTTACACAGCCATCAAGTAACATCTTGGTTTTTGTTTATTTAACTTCTGCTCCACAGTAACAAAATATTTTGCATCTTAGAATCATAGAATCATAGAGTTGGAAGAGACCTTCACAGTGTTGAGCATGTGTACGTGTGGCATGTTTCTTCAGAGAGGGTTTGCCATTGCCATCCTCTGAAACTGAGAGAGTGTGACTTGCCCAAGGTTACCCAGTGGGTTTCATGACCAACCTGAGAATTGAACCCTGATCTCCAGAATTATAGATTTACACTCAAACCACAATGCCATGCCGGTTCCCTGATTTACCATCTCTATATTTCTTTTTTTCTTATTTCTCTTTTGACTCCTACTTCCACTAGCTATAGTCATCTTCCTTCTCCTTCTCTCCTACTCTTCTTCTCTAAGTTTTTTCGCCTTTGTCATGCACCCCAAGATGGACCTTGAAACCAGGAATGCTATATGTTAGATTTCAGCATTTTAAAGTTATAAGTTCCATTAAACCCAACAGGCTTGCTTCTGAGTAGATTGTCTTGTTCTGTTATTCTATCATCACCATTTCTGACTCATTCAACATCCTGACTGTTAAAAAACAAACAACAAGCAAGCAAGAAAATGTGGCCAGTTAAGGACCACTGAATTGTGGAAGCAAACCATTAAAATACAGTAAATGTCTGGACAACTTTATTTTTGCTTAGAAAAGATTATTTGGTTTGACTACAAGTCCCACGTGTTAAAATTAGTGCTTCAAAAGTGTTAAAATAATGCTGGGCAATGTTTGTTTTTTGTCTGTTTAGTGTTGAGCTTGAAAAACTTGATTTCCAATCAGAAAAATATCCTCTCATTTATTACATTTAGGCTGCATCCATGTTGCAGAAAGAATCCAGTTTGACACCACTTTAACTGCCATGACGCAATGCTATGGAAATCTAGGAATTGTAGTTTGGGGAGACATTTAGCTTTCTCTGTCAGAGTACTCTGGTGTACAATAAACTACAGTTCCCAGAAATCCATAGCTTTGAGCTATAGCAGTTAATGTGATGTCAAACTGGATTATTTTTGCAGCATGGTTACAGTCTTAGTGGTTATTTGAATTGCATGCTCTGAGTTACTATGATTTATATTTAATGTACTCTGCAGATAAAATGACCCTAGATCTCAGACTTTGGACCTGAAATGCTTCTGACCTGACAACCAGAATATGCTTTCAATTCTGTCTCTGAATAGGTATTTAGGTGTGTGTTGGCTTTTTAACTTGATTCCTTTATTAGCTTGGGTATATAGCCTACACAGTTTTTTTTGTCATGTTTAGTTGGCTATACCCCTTACATAATTTATTATTCTCATAATAAACCGATGGTTTTCTATGAATGTTGGCATCTTCTTGTCAAGCAACTGCCAGCTTTTAAAAATCCAATTTAAAAAATGTATTTGAAATGTAATCAAGCCAATTTCTACAGCAGTTGTTCAGTGCGCAAAGCTGTTTATAATCCTTGGTGATTCTCCTGGGAACCTTCTGTTAATCATAGTTTTGAAATCATGCTTTTATCATGATTATAGCTGCTGGATCATTGCTTTATCATGATTATAGTAGGTAGAAAAGTCCTATGTGATTTTCTGTGATTCAGATGCTTCTGCCTTTTGGGCATCAGAAGGGTTGCAAAATGAAGCCTGCAGTCAGAAAATTAAAGAGTTGCCATTTAAAATATTTTGAATGAAATATTCTTGCACATGAGATATATGTGGGTAAGGTTGCCTGCCTGTTTCAGGTGGGCCAACCTACCTTGTATTCTGTAAAGGGCCCAGACCCCTTACTTTATTTAGACACAGGGAATAACTTTCAGATGTTTCAAGCCAAGATTGATCTAGGCTGCAGGAGAGACATTTCATCCCCAACTGTTGTTGAACCCAGAACTGAAACTTCCTTAAGCCTTCACTAGCATAACCAGTGGTGTGGGATGATGGGAGGTACAGTCCAACAACATCCAGAGGACCATGTGTTTCCCATCCCTGTTTTAAGAAAAGAAAGTAACCAAGGACTTGGTAGAAGGAACTACATCTTGTGACGTTGAAGGCTTTCACAGCTGGAATCCATAGGGTTTTTTTGTGGGGTTTTAAGGCTATGTGGATGAGAAGAAAAGATGCCAGCCACAGACGCTGGCTAAACGTCAGGAATAAAGTCTTCCAGAACACGTCCACATAGCCCGAAAACCCCACAAAGAACTAGATCTTCCTTTCAACCCATAAAAACCTACTTTGAAGCCAAAACTATAGATATGAGTGGAGTACAGCTCTCACAAATTTGCAGCAAAAGGAAAGACCAGTCCAGACTAACAAGTCACTTGGCTTATGGTCTTTGAAAGACATCCAGAAACGGTGTCCTCATTATTGAGAGAACTTTATTGGATGCTGGCAGTGAATTTCATAGGAAAGCATAACAAAATTAGTTCTGTGCAATAATAAAGCTGTTCACATGGAATGCCAGTTTGGCAACACAAAAGACTCCCACCTCCTAATGAGGGAGGAAACAGTGTTTTGAGAATGCTTACGTACCATTTCTGGGCACAATTAAGCTTTTTGTTTTAATTTGGCTTATGTTTGACAGAAAGCCCTCTCCTTGATTAAATCTTAATGGGATTTATTCAGCTCAAGTTTTTCAACAAATTTTGCAGGGTACATATTAGAGTAATTGCAGACTTAGTGATGAGAAGGACTGTCATCATCTGTTGAACACAACATGCACCAGGTTGGAAGGAAGAGCCTCGTTGTTAACCTGTTCCATGTCCTGATTTAGCATTAAAATAATTTTTATTAATGATCATAACCTTAAAATATAATAAGAGCATACATACACATTACAAATAAAGAACATACACCTAAGGCCTAAAATAATCTAACAAACAAAACAAAAATTTGTTCAAACCAAAAACATTCAAACTAAAAGACATAAATTCATAAGCTGTCATCTTCTTTAATCTTGTTCCCCCTCCCCCTTTAAAATAAAAATATTTCCTTCCACTTTCAGATTGTCTCTATTTTGTTCTGGTCAAATACACTCCTGGGATGTATAGTTTTGCAAGGCACCCAGAACTATTTGACAGAGAAGGCTAAAGACCTTGTAAAGCTACAAATCCCAGGATTCCATAGAATGAAGCCACAGCACTTAATGTGGTGTCAAACTACAGTGTCGATGCAACCAGTGATGACTGTGCTGGTTCATGAGGGAAAAACACAAATCTACAGTGGGATATATTTTTATTAGGAATCACAAGGATGCCACAACAGTGTACATTTTTTGAGTTCTTCAGAAATACATCGGGCTAGTGATAAAAGCAAGTGATGATGATGGAAGAAACAGGTTTTCTTTAATCGCTGAAGGTTTTGTCAGTGAGGATCAGTATTTGGTCCTTTATTAAAATGGAGACATGCAGCCTGAATTAAATCATTTGTAGGTATTATATGTATCTATGCATGTCTACCGATGAGAGGGCCCTTAAAACTGGGGTCCCTCAAGGAGCCATTCTGTCTCCCATGCTATTTAACATTTACATGAAACCGCTGGGAGAGATCATCCGGAGACATGGGGCGCGGGGTTATCAGTACGCTGATGACACCCAAATAATTTTCTCTATGTCTCCGACTGATGCAGTGACTGAGAATGGCATCTCTCCTCTCGTGGCGTGCCTGGAGTCAGTAATGGGCTGGATGAGGGAAAACCGACTCAAGCTGAATCCAGAGAAAACGGAGGTACTTGTGATAGGTTCCCCTGGTCCAGGAATGGCGGTAGTTCCACCTCTCCTGAACGGGGTCACGCTCCCTGTGAAGGACTCTGTGCGCAGTCTGGGGATGCTTCTTGACTCGTTGCTTCACCTGACTGCTCAGGTGAATGCGACGGTCAAGAGCACCTGTTATCAGCTTCGGCTTATTCACCAGCTGCACCCATACCTGGCCCAGAGGGACCTTGAAACTGTTGTACATGCTCTGGTAACCTCGAGATTGGATTTCTGCAATGCACTCTACATGGGGCAACCCTTATACCAAACCCGGAAGCTTCAAATGGTGCAGAATATGGCAGCCAGGCTGGTCACTGGTATCTCCAGGGCCAGCCATATAACACCGGTGTTGAAAGATCTTCATTGGCTGCCTATTCGCTTCCGGGCCCAATATAAGGCATTGGTAATTACCTATAAAGCCCTAAATGGCTTGGGCCCAGGATACCTGAAGGACCGCCTCTCCCCGTATATTCCGCCCCGCACCCTCAGAACATCTGGGCAGCAATTACTGAAGGTGCCTGGGGCCAGGCTCACCTTCACCACGAGGAGGACATTCTCCATCGCCGCCCCGGCCCTTTGGAATACGCTGCCCACTGAGCTCCGCTCGGCTACCTCCCTGGCCCAATTCAAAAAGGATCTAAAGACCTTTTTATTCCAGCAAGCATTCCCCATTTAAATTCCTATGGGCCTCCCTCCTCTCCTGTGGCAAAGAGGATGGGCTAACGGGGCTTTTAGTCTGTTTAATTTTTTGTATAATGTGTATGTGATTTTGATTTTATTGTCGTGTATTGTATTGTTTCTATCTATTGCTGTAAGCCGCCCTGATCTTGGGAAGGAGCGGGATACAAATAAAAAGTTTATTTTATTATTATTTACCATTCAACAATGGATAGAGAAGTACAGTGGACCCTTGGTGTCTACTGGGGTTCAGGTCCAGGACCCCCTGCCCTGTGAATACCAAAATCCATGGTTCTCAAGCCGCATTATATACAATGGCATAGTGAAATGTTGTTCCTATATAAAACTACCGTATATAAAATAGCAAAAATCAAGGTTTGCTTTAAGGGATTAATATCTTTTTGAATATTTTCAAGCCATGAATGATTAAATCTGCAGGTAAAGAATCCATGGATATGAAGGGCCAACTGTATTGCCTTATGGAATATAGAAGCAATGGCTGATTTCTATTTTTTGGAACACAGAGGCCAGCTGCAAGTCTTATATGTTTCTTTGATTTGAGTGAAACACCCAGGTTTCTGAGTCACCATACAAGAGAGCACAGAGAAGCATGGCAGTTTTTATACTGACAAGCCAGGGATTAAGTGTAGGTGGTGCTCTAAGTAAATTCAAGCCAAATGATGAGTAGTGGATGGAGCAGCTGGCTTTCATGTTTTCAGAAATGGAAATCAGCCAAGTTCCAAATGAGGTTTTAATGGAGCTAAATACTCTTTCTAGGAGCTGGGATGCAGTACTTCTGTAAATTCAATGTAAATGCATTTTCCATTCTGTGTCACTGCAGTGGCTTGTCTGCATATGTTCATTACACGCAGTAGCCATGAGGGATTGCTTCATCCAGCCAGTTAAATTCCCTATCTTCTATCTTCTATTTTTATTTTTAATTTGTTTTGCGGTGTTCAGATGAATGCCTTGCATGATAGAAACGTGCATGAGATGGCCTTGGAGCTGTGTTCATTTGGTGAACTCTGTGCATGTAAAAATCTCTCAGCAGAAGTGTGTTGTTGTTAGGTGCCTTTAAGTCATTTCCGTTTCTTCAGAGGGGGTTTGTCACTGCAATCCTCAGAGATTGAGAGAGTGTGACTCACCTAAGGTCACCCAGTGGGTTTACATGGTCGAGCCAGAATTCAAACCCTGGTCTCCAGAGTTGTAGTCCGACACTCAAACTACTACATCATGCTAGCTTTACTCAGGACTGCCCCTCAGATGGAAACACTCTCCTTATCCACTCATCATATCCTCTTATAGTTGGTGTGTCTTTCTGAAAATGAAGCTTCTTGGGTGGGTACTTCAGGTTTGGTTAGCTAGTAGTGTATCCCTGCATTCCTCTTTCATGTGCCTTTTAATGTGCGACACAGGCTTTCTGAATGAATGCCCATCTCAAACTATATTGTTTTCTAGCCTACCTCTCCAGTTTACAGTTTATTTTATTTGTGCAGTGTTCAGCACATTGTGGGTTTGAGTTTGGATTAGGTGACAATCTTTAAAAAGGAATATAAAAACAAATTTTTAATATTCGGTAGATTTTGATAAGTTTTATAAAAAAAAGAAGGTGGTGAGTTGAAGCTCTGGAACAGTAACTTGACAAACGAACTTGCAAAATAATTACCTGTTCCTAACTATGCTACCTTAAAAGTATTTCAAAGAAGGCTTAGCCATAGTAGCTTCTGAAAGCACGTCTCTCCATAATTTATTTTGTGTATCAGGAGAATGCTGTTTTGGTTGTGGAAAGATTGCAGGAATCTCCAGAGGAGGAGATGACACTCAAGACTTTTGGGTCAATGGATGATGCACCGTTTGAAGAATTGTGTTGGTGAAATTCAAAACTCCATACTCTAGCTTGCCTTCCAAGTTTGACAAGCACATTTTGGTATTAAATGTGGCATACAGTATGACTGATGGCCTGTATACCAACTATTAATTATGATGACATTCTTTTTGATATAATATTTATTTATAAAGTCTGTTTCATGCTTGCAGAGGTCTTGTTTGCTTATTTTAAAAATCACATGCTTAAATCTTAGGTTTTCTGCTAGAACAGGAACTGCCTTATGTTTAAAAAATGGATGGTAAGGTGAGTGGCATGATGGCACATGTAGATAGTTTCTTCTCCCCTTTATGTAGTCTCTTATGCAATCTTGTGGCTATCATATGATACCACCTTGGGGGAAGGCAGAACCATCTTCCTTCTTATGGTTCCTTGTACAGTAGTCCCTCGGGTTACGAAATTAATTCGTTCCGCGGCTCCGTTCGTAACCCGAGTAATTTCGCAACGCGAAAAGGCTTTTTTTAGCGCTGGAAAGCCGCTAGCCGCGCTTTGCGGTTTGAATTTCGCGCCGAAAAAAAATTCGTAACCCGAAAAAAACATCGTATCCCGGAACAGTTTTTTCCAATGTAACTTTTTCGTATCCCGGAAATTTCGTAACGCGATCAATTCGTATCCCGGGGTACCACTGTATTTGAATACTTGGATACACATGGGACATCAGAAATGGCAGTATTCAGAAACCAAAGGAAACCCCATTCCACATCCAAGGACACTCTATCTCTGAATGCGCAGTAGCTGTTGTGGGGCAAAGAAACAGCAAAGGAAAATCAGAGGAAGACTGTTGACTTACTGGGCATTATGACCAGGTTGAACTAGAATAATGGATTCCTACTTCACAGCATGTGTTAATTGGCTTACCAAGTGCCAAGAGGTTTGTATTACCAGCACCACCAACCAGTGGGAAGCTAGTTTTGTCCCTCTTTCTACCAGCAGACAAATACCCTTTCTATTTTACCCAGGCCTTTAGTTGTTACTTGGCCATTGCAGAAGGTTTTTTAATTAGAATGTGCTGTATTTTTATTTTTATTATTGTTCTATTTTAACTTTTAAAAACCATTTCAAATTAATGTTTTTCATATTAGTAGTTTTAACGTCTCTACTCATTGTTTTAACTGTATTTTGATTTCATTATATAAGGAGATGCTTAGGGTCCCATATAGGAGGGGAAAGGGGGATATACATTAATTAAAGAATAAAGAGCGTGCTTTTAAAAACTACTTGATTAGAAGAAGGTGGAGGGAGGGAAATATGGTAACATTGCCCCATGCACCTGGCAATATATTTTTTTAGCAAGTTCTTTTTAGCATTATTTTTGAGAAACATGCTGGGGAAAACCAATGGCAGCTTTTGAGGCCACATGCTTTATATTTTCTGCACATTTTATCACTGTAAACCTGAAATGTCGTAATGAATGAATATCAAATTCTTCGGCTGGCACTTTTTGTATTCTGAGTAATTCATGGCAGGTGTTTGGTTGCTGTGTAAGCAATGTGTCCAGCTGTATATTTATTGTTGAGGGGAGAATTAAGCAGTCACTCTGAAGTGATTTCAGGTTTTTAGAGCTAATCCGTCTGTTAAGCTGTTGGGTTTTATAATGCTTTTGGCATGATACCTGCAGCTCTAAGAACTAGAGTTCACTTCATAGGTTACCTGTTTGAGAAGTAGAGCTTAACCTTGCTGTCTGAGGTGGTAAAAACCAAAAGGACAAGCCTGCTAGTATTATGTTTCACTGAATTCAGTAGAGAAAAGTAAAGGACATACTTCACTCAAATCTGTGGTGCCAAACAGTGCTAAACATGACTGGATCCATGCCCAAAGTATCTTGTGACAGCATTCATTAGCACATTGCCCTGCTAGTTTCCTGATCGATATGTGTGTTTTGCAAGGGTTAGTAGCCTTTTCAATATACTGTACACTGAAGAAAGGTCTTCCAGGCTCTTGATTCTGGATCCCTGGAGATGCTCTGATGGGTCATAATGCACAGCAACATAGCTAAAGGGAAGCTAGTCTGTCTCTTGACAGTGACTGGAAATTGTTTGAGAACTCTGTACAGTCTGTCTGGAATCTGGAATCTGATTGATGGTAATAGTAATAAACTGCAAGGGAAATCATTTTTATGGTGTAATTTCTGGGTGTGTCAGCTCTGTGTTGCGTGCTATCTGGCAGGATGAAGACAGCTGATAACAAACCAGTATTTGCTTTCATATTTTTCTGTTACGAGCAAAGTGTGGGAAAAGCTCTTTTTCTGGACTGTATATCCCAGAAGCCCTCCAGCCAGAATGGCCACTGGTTTTGAAATTGGTTCTGAACATTTTTTTTTAACTTTTGTCACTGAGTTGACTCAATGAAGGAAAAAGGCCGTGAGTCTGAGCTTGCAAGAACTGAAGAGGGGTTCTTGGTGGTCTCCCATTCATAGGTGGTTATATGTTAAAGCCAGCTTGACTGCCGTTAAAAATAACAGATAGCAATTCTATTGACTGCTTCTGCTGCAATGATGCATAGCAATGAACTTTGACATCCCGTATCTATCACTGCCTGATGAATCTTCCAGATGGGTAGTCCCTTGAGTGTGTGTGTGTGTATGTGGCTTCAAATCACCTATCGACTTATGGTGACCCTGTGAATTTCTTAGGATTGTTTTAAGGCAAGGAATACTCACTGGTAGTTTTGCTAGTATTTTCCTCTGAAAGTTCCTACAGACTGTAGGCCAGTGATGGTGAACCTTTTAGGGGCTGAGTGCCCAAACTGCAACCCAAAACCTACTTATTTATTGCCATGCCCCTCTGGCTTTCTAGTAACAAACTCTGGCAAACTCTGTGCTGGGGCGATGGCACATGTGCCCACAGAGAGGGTTCCAAGTGCCATTTCTGGCACGCGTGCCATAGGTTCGCCATCACTGCTGTAGGATATTTAAGCCCAGGTGACTTGATGGTGTGTCTCACACATACACATCTCTAACTCAGAGAATATTATGGGGCTGAAAGGGAAACAAGGAACCCAGAGGCTGTTTTAATCTTCTTACGTACTCCTCACCCTCCTATTTCTTCTCTTTCTCATTTCCTTTCCTCTTTCTCTGGGAGTATTACTTTCATTTTCTATTACAACTATTTAAAAAAAAATCAAGTACCTGATGTAAGGAAAGTGCAGGCATGTGTAAGTACTAGTACTCTGCAGTGCAGAATCATGGGTCTGTTTTCTTGCACACATAGACAACTTTTAAGTCTTTTGTTTTGTTGAGTTGTAGCACCGGATGCAAAATGACATCATTAAGCTAAAAAATAAAATTGGAGAAGTGAAACTGATTGTACTCAAATGGTATATGACACGAGACAGTCATGCAGTTTTTTGTTTTGTGACTGACAGGCTGGCTGGCTGTTTTTCCCTGTTTGTATGAAACCAAAATCTCCCACGTTGGCAGTCTAATTATCAAAACAAACTTGAAGTACACCTGTAACCTGTGACTCCAACAAAGTTCCCATGTGTTCTCCTGCATGAATTCTGGACCATCATTGCCTATGAAGAAGCCAGTGATCTTCAAAAACCAGTGTAAACTTTTTCTGGTTAGCCTAATAAAGGTATCGCCAATGTGGATTTTGTTTAATTGTCAACATGGCTGCACGTGGATTTTCTCTTCTACAAATCACCCTGTTTTTACATGGCTATGGTATCCTAACAGCACCGGTTCCTATCTGTCCTTGGAAGCTAAACTGGTTCAGTCCTGGTTCATACTTAGAAACTGACGACAAAGCTACCACTTAAGGAAACCCTATGAAATACACAGGGTTGCTATTAAGTTGACAGGCGCCTTCAAAACACATACGCATGGCACTCTACTCAATAGCCTGCCTTGTGGTTTTTCTTTGCCCCCTTGTGGTGAAATTACAGAAAATTATGCACAGCGAAATTCAAAGGGCTGAACTGCTGGTGCATGAGTGCTGCTTGCTTGTACAAAGATCTGGTTTCTGTACCAGGTTATTTAGAGTATCGTTGCACATATTGTTCACCTACGATAGAAATTTAGTCCCTGTGATAGCCTCGTTCTGTTACCACTTGGTACTGCATCCAAAGAAGTGGGTTTATATAGATGAAAGCTCATTCAGAAATAAAAACCACTTAGTCTTGAAGACGCTGACATATTTCGCTTCCCCTTCCTCATTTATTCCTCCTTTTTATGCTGCAAGAGACTAACATGGGTACTTCTTTGAAATCTGTTACTTAAAGTTTTTAAAGGTTGAACCAAAAGTTCAAGATGAGATACTGTTGGCATGAAAAATGGGTTGAAGGGGTTCTAACAAAATGTTTTTTCTTTCCCAGGAAGCTTCCTTTTTTTTGCATAAGTGTGCTGGCATGAAAAGTCCCAGTTTACTTTAATCTCACCCTTTCTTTTGAATGTTAGAATGCTGTTATGGACCAGCAAAGATAAACAAAGCTAATTCAGAGTAAAGTCACTTAGGGTATTGGTTGCCTGTGTGATGATATCATGGTTTCTAAGAAGGAGGGCATTTTTCAAATGGAAAATGGCTGTCAAACTACACCTGAGACTACAGAGAGCTTGCTGTTTGAAGTTCTGCAGCCTCAAACCCAAGCACCTGGTTGAGGATGGAGGACAATATGGAGGAGAAGGACTGAATGTGTATTGGGGACTTGCTTTTGCTACATGAGCACTTCACCCATTTTTATACTTCCAACATTTATTAATAGCCGAAAATGTGCTTCCCTTCTCCTTATTCACTCTTACCCCACCTTCATTTGTGCATAGGTAATAAATTCTGATTTGTATCACATGAACAGCCAAAAAGACAAACAAATGAATCCTAGAATAGATCAAGCCTGAAATTTCCCTGAAAGCCAAGATGATTAAGTTGAGGCTGTTATACATTGGCCACATCATGAGAAGGCACAACTCATTAGAAAAGACAATTATGCTAGGAAAGGTAGAAGGTAGTAGAAAGAGAAGAAGATCACCTGATAGATGAATGAATGGAGTCTATTATGGAGGTCACAGGTATGAATTTCCAGGACCTAAGTGGAGGATAAGAAGTCTTGGAGATGTCTCATCCACAGGGTCCCCATGGGTTGACATCAACTCAAAGGCAATAACAACCCCCCTCCCCAATAGATCTTGCTTGGGCTTGATTCCATTCATCTGTCAGGTGGTGGTCTTCTCTTTCTACTACCTTCTACCTTTCCTAGCATTATTGTCTTTTCTAATGAGTTGTGCCTTCTCATGATGTGGCCTTCTCTGTGCGCCCTAGCGCGGCGCCAGTACGTCACAACCACGCCACCTTGCTTGGAGGCGGCACGGTGGTGACGTAGCAATGGCGGCCCCCATGTGGAATGGGCGCTGCCATTTTGTATGGACTTGGTCCGTATTAGGGTTAGGGGCGCCCGGAAGTGACGCCCCTTTCTAACCCCAGTACGGATCCAATCCGTACTATAGGCCCGTCTGTAACAGGCCTAGGTTTTATGAACTTTGAGGAAGGTCTTCCTATCTGTCCCACCACCATCCTAGGCATGTCTGTTGATGACATGGGAGAGAGCCTTCTTGGTGACTGCTCCTGAGCTATGTTGCTTCCTCCTCTCTGCTTTCTTTTCTCCAACAGGGGATGTAAAATGGGTGCCTTGCTTATGCACTATGTGTTTTCTATGTTTTTAATTGTTTTAAATTAATATCTTAAAAGTAATGCTTTAATTGAATTGATAATGTAATGTTTAAAATAATGTTTTGTACCATATATGGTTTTAGCCATTTTGCTTTAACTTAAGCAGTAAGCTCCTTTGGGTCCCATTTTGGGAGAAAAGTGGGATATAGATCAAGTGAATGAATAAATGAATTAATAATAGCTGCAAGCAGCATAAGACTTTCGGTTAAAGACATCCCCTGGCCATCTTTCATGTCACCATAAAGGAGTGTCCTTTGGATGCTTTTAGATAGATGTGGGTCAAGAGAAAGGCTGTCTCTCCTTTTCAACTAGTCAGTAGCCATTCAAAAATGCCATTTTGTGTGCAAGTGAGTCAAAAATATCAGAGCTCTCATCTGCTCTAATCTTTGTGCTCCTCTTCTTTTGCTACAAGGCACTTTTCTGTCCCCTTATCACTATAGAGAAAGTGATAAAGAGAATGGTTTGTAAAGGAAAATTATCTTAATGTTATTTTGTGGGCCAGTAAATGAAGAGGTATTGCTCAGGAACATTAAGAAGGCAAAGGAACACAAACAGATGAAATTGTCTGGAGAGTTCAGGAAAAGGCAAGAAATAAAGACGGTGGGATCTGTTTCTTTTGTTTTCAGGAATGGCAAAAGCTGAACTATGACATCTACACACTAAGACAAATGCGAAGGGAAGTGAGAAACAGGTGGAAACGCATTTTGGAAGATTTGGGTAAGTCTGTTTTTAAGTTACAGGAGTGCAAGGTTAAAAAAAAGAGAGAGAGAAAGAAACAGTTTGGTGTAGTAGTCTGAGTATTGGACTACAACTCTGGAGACCAGAGTTCAAATTCCCATTCAGCAGTGGAAAATCACTAGGTGACCTTGGGCAAGTTGCACTCTCACAGCATCAAGAGCAGGCTGTGACAGACCCTCTTTGAACACTTCTTGTCAAGGAAATGCTGTGATGGGGTCACCATAAGTTGGAAATGTCTTGAAGGGACACAACAATATCATTTAATAAAAAAACCTTCCTTTACTTGCCAAGGAATTCATTTGCAATTGACCCAGCAAAAACAGGACTGCTAGCTGATATTTCAGGGTGTGGGAAAAGGGCAAGTATAAATACACTGTATATATTCCAGAACAAAATGTATTAAGAAAAATGTGTATATTAAGAACTGTGTTCTTAACTGTGATTATGAAAACAACACAGTTATGTTGCACCTGAATGACTTCATGCATTTTATGACATTGTTGTAATTTATTGTGAGACTTTATTTATTTGTATCCCACCTCAAAGTGGATTACAATACTGATTAAAGCAGAATACTGCCAAGCTCAGTCATAAAATTAAAAAACAGTTGAGCTGTCATACTAAAAATAGCATTAAATTAGAAAAGCATTTAAAACCAATAAAATGCTTATAATTTTTTACAGGTAATAAAAACCAAAATGGTGACAACCCTGGCTCAGTGCTAGGGAATCCTGGGAATTATAGTTTATTGTGGCACCAGAGCTCTCTGACAAAGAAGGCTAAATGTCTCACAAAACTACAGTTCCTAGAATTCCCTAGCATTGCTCCAAGGCAGTTAAAGCGGTCTCAAAAGGGATTATTTCTGCAGTGTGTTTTGGACCTTACATTTTCTTTAGGCTGTCTTCCTATAGTCAATATAACATAGGTAAGACCTTTACATGTATTAAGGTAGTGGCGGGAATCTGTAAGAAGAAATGTACATTCCAAATGTTTTTTGTTCCTGGGATATTTCATTTCTCTACTGCTTCATATTTTGTCCCATTGCTTTCTATCAGCAGCCCTGATGTGTTTCTTTGAGACCTAGATTGTGACTACTTTTATTCCTTTGTCAGCACCGCTTGTTCCGAGATTATGGAGGCAGAGCATTTGATAAATGAGATTTGCAATCCTTCTGCTTTAGGTTTCCAAAAGGAAGCAGATACCCTGTTATCTGTGACCAAACGAAGCATCGTTAGTGACTCTCAGAATATGAGCAAAGCCCGTGAGTTCCTCTTGAAGCTGTCTGAGGAGACAACTATTTTCCCAACAAGCTGGGAACTTTCAGAGAGATACCTCTTTGTGGTGGTAAGTCACTCCTTCCCACTTTCTATGTTTGCTTTCATATTTTTATTCTCAAAGATCCTGAGAAAACTTAAGTAACTATAAAAGGTACAAAAATATACACAAAGCAGGACTTGGTAAGAGCCTTGTCATTGTTTAATTCCCTTTCAATTACATTTATAAATTAAATTAGTAATTGGTTACTTAATCCACATTTAATAAGACTTGAATTGGACTCTACTGGTCCTTGCCTACTTGTACATAGTGTTTCTTGTGATGGATTTTTCCAGGGTTGTCTGCTATAAAGCAGAAATATTTGGGTTTTTTGCCATATGCAACAGTGGTTGTTCCATCCCTGTAAGCATTTTCTGTTACAGAAATGTATCAGTGTGCTGAACAAACACAAGTAGTGGTTGGTCCCTTCCAACTCTATGATGCTGTGAAACCTGACTTGAGCCTTATTGTTATGAGGTCCACAGACTGCATTCCTTAGAGCGTCTCATGTGCACTTCTTTTTGCCATTGCAATATTGTGTCTTTTTTTCTTCTTCTTCTTCAGGATCGTCTCATTGCCCTCGATGCTGCCGATGAGTTCTTCCGCATTGCCAGTGTAACCTATCCAAAGAGAGTTCACACGTCGCAAGATGAAGACAGACTGAAAACAGCCCAGTGCAATTCTGCTCTGTCATAACACTGCTCCTCTTGTGCTGGAAATGGCTGTTGTTATTTTCTGAAAGATAAGCCAGAGTAGTGTGACTTCATCCTTCAGACAAAACTGGCATCTTTTGGAAGCACAGCAGGCAACCAGGATGCAGCACCTACTGCCCAGCAGGTGGCATGATGCCATAGAGACTTGCCTTGTCTCAGGACATGATCCATGACAGGGACACTCAGACTTTGTTGTAAGCTTTGGTGCTAGTCTAGGTGCTGGTGGTAGTCTTACATCTACAGCAGAGATACAAAGAGTGCTCTGGTGGTGGTAGAAACTTCCCATATACTGTAAAATGTTGCTTCTTGTGTATGCAATATTTCTCACTTCACCAGCTGAGTACAATGATATGTATTTCCTGTAAGTGGCTGTTTTTCCCTCCTACCTGCCAGAGTGTTCTTGTTTAAGTGAAATTCTAATAGAGGGTGAAAGCTGCCATTTTGTGATGTCCCCCTTCTTCTCTGAGTACATTGTGTGTTGTGCCAGCAAAACTCATCTGTGCCCACCTATGCAATTAGAGATTATCTGTCTTGTAGATGTGGGTGATTTGTGTTTCTGTGACAAGACCAATAACATGTTGTGAATGACACTGACAATGGAAATGAGTTCCCCGGCAGCAAAACTGTTGCCTTGTGTCTTAAGCAGTACTTTTTAGCAACCAATGAAGCAGGAAATAAAATCCTGTTCTTTCCAAGCTGATATTTTTTGCCTCAAGACATTAAAAAAATAATAATCTGTCACAGCTATTTTATCCTCAGCTTCCCCAGCCTAGCACAGATCCATTGTTAGACAGTGAGAGGTTCATATGTAAAGCATCTTTTAAAATAAATTATGTTGGGAAAGCAAATATGAGCCTTTTTTAATGGGAAATCTCTTGTTAACAATTTCCCCTAGACCTTGTGAGATGACAGCTGATTCCAGGGGCTTCTTGTCCTCCATTTGCTATCTTGGCCACATGCTGAACTTGGACATTCCAGCCTCTTCGTAAGGTTTTCTGAGCATTCAGTAACTGAGAGGCACAAAATATTTCTATTTTTGCACCATCTTTAGTGTTTGAACAAAATGTATGCTTGCTTTGTAGAAAATTATACATGCATTACGTTTCAAAAGCAAGCAATAACAAAGTGTTTTAATATGACCTGGATAGGATATTTTGCTGTTTTTAGATCTGGAAATGAGCACTAATTTTAAACTACAGACGTGGTGATGGCTCATCACTTATGATCAATAAAAAATAAAATAAAAATGCTGATGCCCTTGGTATTTGGCTTCTTTTTGTGGCTGCAACACAGCAAACAAAATAGCAAGAGTAATTTTTAAGTGTTTATACTAGGACTGAGAATCATGCAGTCCTCCAAATGTTGCTGGATTGCTAGGCCCAGCAACCCCAGCCATTGTAACCAATAATGAGGAATGGAGGGAATTGCAGTTCAGCAACATGTGGAAGATTATATATACTGTATCTCACCCCTAGTTTGTATCAACTATGTTCATATAACTGTTGAACTGTGAGTATTGTCACTTTTCCTATAAAAAGAGTATGTATTACCTCTATACATTGGTACTATTAATTTAATAAATAAAGAGACCTTGACTGATCATTATTTCCCATTTTTTAAAAATGTGTGTTAGAATGTTTCTAGATTAATAATAAAACAGACCAGGAAAACATGAGATACTGTTTTCTCAGGTTTCTAATGAGCCATTTTTTCTGAGGTTATGGCAGGATTGTAAAAAAAAAAAAATACATACAACTCTCTGCATGTATTATATTATATGCATTATATTAGAAGACTTATAGTGCAATCCTATGCAATTTCCTCAGCAGTAAATCCCACTGTGTTTTATATCATTTTAATTCCTCAGTAAATATGATTAGGTTTGTATTCTAAGCATGTTGGATGAAAGCTGACTTGCAGTGCATATTGATCCTTTGTTTTAGATAGAGACTGGGTGTGATGCATTTTTTTTAAAGTGCTGTTGTACTAATATGCATTATTTTACAGAGCTTGAAAGTTTTACTTTTGGGTGCTGTAGATCCCAGAATCTGCAAATACCATAATAAAAGCCAGCAAGGCCAGTGCAGAGGGCCAGCTTCTAATCATGTTGCGTTCTGGGCTCTCCCATTCCAATACCAACTATCTGTTCCATAGATTCTTGCATACAGCCTGTTGTTGCATATAATGATCTGCTAACTGGGGCACCGTCTGTGGCACTAGTATTAGAAGTGAGATCTGTGACCACACCCTAAGACCATTCACGGAAAAGCACCGTAGGTCCAAGGTTGTGGTTTGGGGGCAGGAATACAGTGGTACCCCGGGTTACGAATTTAATTCGTTCCGCGGCGCCGTTCGTAACCCGAAAGATTTCGCAACCCGAAAAAGCCATAGCCGCTAGCTCTGGAAAGCCGCGATTTCGTGCGAAAAAGCGCCGAAAAGCACCAAAATTTTTTTCGTAAGCCGGAAAAAAAAACGTAACCCGGAACAGTTTTTTCCTATCTAATTTTTTCGTATCCCGGAAATTTCGTAACGCGGTCATTTCGTATCCCGGGGTACCACTGTACATGAAACAGGCAACTTGTTGAAGCTGGGCCCATTTAGCTCAGCTTCAGCAAATCAAACTAGATATCCCTTATGATTAACTGGCTACCCTTCCTGTGGCTTTTCTTGGAGATTTCAGCAGTTAAACTTACGTTTACTTTCTGTCAATTGCAAAAAAGTATGCCAAATACATGATTTATAGGTGAGGAGAAGCATTAGCTAGAATGAACAGAAGCCTTACACTACTTCAGGGAGCACCTTTTCTAAAGGTATGCTAAAAATACTATCTAGTTTCACTGTCTATGGAATCAGTGCCCGAATGGGAGATTATGTATAACTATTTAGAATACAGGTTGAGTCTCCTTTATCAAATATGCTTGGGACCAGAAGTGCTTAGGATTCCCCTTCCTCTTTTTACCACCTCCTGCTTCACCTTTCTTTTCCACTTCCTCCTCCTCTTCCTGTTTCATGCTGCGCCTCGCTTTCCTCTTCACGCCACATCACTCTGCCCCTTCCTCTACCTCCTCCTCCTCTGCCTCCCCCCAGGCTTGCCATCCGCAGATGCTCAAATCTCCGGGTGGCAAGTCCATGTATAAGGAGGGTCTAATGTATATAATGCGATGTCTTGGAGATGGGACCCAAGTGTAAACAAGAAATTAATATATGTTTTGTGTACAGTTTGTATTGGGAAAGACACAAAACTTTGTATTAGGAAAAAGAAACCACCAGGAACATAGGATATTCCAACTAAACTGCTACAGTTCACACAGACAGGATCAATTCTAGTGCTAACTAATATGTGTCAACAAATATAGAAAATGAAATGGTGGCCAACAGACTGGAAACTTCAATACACATCTCCATCCACAAAATAGAAGAAACAAAACACTGACGCAACTATAGGACCATGGCATTAATTTTCTATTTAAGCAAAATTATGCTCAAAATTCTGCAACACAAACAGCAGTCATACCATGGAGAGAGAACTACCAGAGGTGCAAATGGGGTTCAGGAAAGGGAGAGGCACTAGGAGCCACACTACAAACACAATAGATCATGGAGAATACCAAGGAATTCCAGAAGAAAATCAGCATGTGCTTTATAGACTATAGCTGTGATGGCGAACCTATGGCACACATTCCAGAGATGGTACACGAAGCCATTTTTTCAGGGCACGCAGAAGGCAGGGAAGAGGAGGAACAGACTCATGCCTGTTTGTTCCTGGGCCTTCAGCTGTCTCCAGACAGGCACCTGAAGGCCCGGGATGGTGCAGCATGCCTGTTCCTTCTCTTCTTGTCTGTCTTGGGCCTTCAGCTGTCTCCGGAGAGGCACCTGAAGGCCCAAGGAGGGGGGGGGGAGTCCCAGCCCTGGAAGGCAGATGTCCTGCCTCCCAGAGGGCAGACGTCCCACCCTGGAAGTCCTGTCCCTCCCCCTGAAGTCCTGGCACCAGGTAACACATAGTGAAGGAATGTCTTTTAGTTTGGGCACAGTCCCTAAAAGGTTCACCATCACTGGACTATACCAAAGCCTTTGACTGCATAGATCACAAAAAACAAAAACAAAAACAAAAAAACTGGGATAATGCTAGGAAAAGCAGAAGGTAGTAGAAAGAGGAAGACCACACAGTAGATGGATGGACTCATGGAGGTCGCTGTTCTGAGTTTATAGAACCTAAGCAGTGCAGTGGAGGACAGGTGGTCAGGGGTCTTGGAGGTCATCATGAGTCGGTGTTGACTCAAGGGCAGTTAACAACAAACAACAAATGTTATACACATAACCTGAAGGCCATTTTATACACAATATAGTGAGCTCTCCACATTCGCTGGGGTGAAGGATACAGGACCCCTGTGAATGTGAAAAAAACCCACAAATAAAAAAAAACCTTGAGAGAACACTTCTAAGGATCTCTAGGTCCTCCAGTGCAACTCTGGTCAATATCTGCTAGGATGTGACTATAGACTCATGCTGGAGGACCTACCCACTTCTGCCTAGAGAAGTGTTTTCTCTAATAATTTCTAGGTCCTCCAACACAACTTTATGTTTGTCTCTATCTAAAAAAAGGAACAATATGCACTGCAAGTCAATGTCCAGCAGAGTTGCACTGGAGGAACTAGAGATTCCTAGAAAGAATATTATAATCAAAGCTGCAAAAGTCAAAGCTGTAAATGTGGAGGGCTGACTGTATTGATAATAATTTTGTGCATGGAACAAAGTTTGTGAACCATCAGAAAGCCAATATGTCACTGGAGATTATCATACGCCTTTTTCTCCCAAACTGGGCACGGCCGTAAACCGCTTAAAAACTGATGTTTCTGCACACCTCTGTGCCCAGCTTGGGGGCATCGCATACCCAGTCCGAACTTCGCAAAGAACGGGAAAGTCCTGGTTTTTGTGTAGTCCAGATCGGATACGTAATGTCCAGCCCGTGCCCAGCTTGAGATAAGGGAGACTCAACCTGTATCAACCTGAGCAAAGTGCACTATTGATGTCAGAACAAACAAGTTGGATTATCCAACATGCAAGTAAAAAATGTGAGCACTAGATGGCGATGTTGCCTCGTCTACTGATAGTGTGTCTTGCATTTTGTACAGCCATAGGAATTTTAAGCCAGATGTATTCACTTTTGCATATGTGTGCATCCATTTAGTTGCAGATTTGCTAGCTTTCTGGTTAACTTCAAATCTCTTGCCAGAGTGGGGCAGCTGTGAAAAAGGAAAATTCAATGTTGGGGATCATTAGGAAGAAACTAAAAATAAAACTGTTGGCATCAAAATGCTCTTATATAAATTGATAGTGCATCTGTATGTGGAATACTATCATGGTTCTGGCTACTGTATCTGAAAAAGAAAATTATAGAACTGGAAAATGTACAGAAAAGAGGCAACTAAAGTACCCTGAGAGGTGAACTACTCTCCTATAAAGGAAAAGCCACAACTGGGGCGGCGGGGGTGTGTGTGTGTGTGTGTCTTAGACTGAAAGGCAGGTAAGGGAGGGGAAAGATGAGAAAATCTATAAAATAACACCTGGCATGGAGAAAATGGACAGTTAAGCCATGGCATTTGATGCTACTACCAGTGTGGATGGCTTTACAAAGAGATGAGAGAAAGCTTTAGAAGATAAAAAACAGAACTGGATAATAAAAATTCTATGCATATCTCTATACTTAGTACCAGATCTGGGGACGATGAGCAGAAGTTTGCTGTGACATTCATGTCCTCTGCCCAGGCATTCAACTGGCCACTGTGGAACTGTAACGCTGGACAGCATGGTTCAGCATGGATGTTATTAAAATATTGGCTTTTAAATGAATCAGCCATGGGACTTACCCTTCTATTAAGGCTGGAGATAATGTTTACATTTGGAGAGAGACTCAGGAGCCTTATTACAACCATAGGTCAAACCAGATGTAAATCTTACCAATTTTGGCATTTTACAAAGCATACAGAGCACAGCTGCTATTCTATTCTATTCTATTCTATTCTATGTATGGGATTTGTATCCTGACTTTATGTTAAAATGAGATTCAATTCAAGGCAGATCAGGCGCAAGTAACAGGTACCTAGGCTGGGAAACCCCACTTAGTTCTGTGCAAGAGCTTTTGGTTGTTGTTTTTTTAAAATTCCTGTTGCTTTCTCCAGCCACTGCCTGAGAAAGAACAGTAGATGCAGCTTGCAAGCCAGAAGGAGAACCCTGAGAGCCACATTTAGTTCATAGGATGGAGGTTCCCCATCCCAAATTTAGATCAACATTTACATGAATTTGCCCTTTCTTTGTGATGCTGAAATATTCTAACCAAATGATCAGAAGGAAGGCTGTCAACTGAATTCCAACCCTTTGTTATAGTGAAGGCATCTGCCTATTAACTAGACTTCTGTGGAAGGAAATTGAAAGCCAGGCAATAGTAACAGTGAGCCTTCTCTGAATGCATCTCTCTGCAAACCTCTTCTGTTATACAATCATTTTATTAAATCGCTTGAATCACTGAGCTGCTGGCTCTTTGCCACCAAGTATCCCTGGCATTTGAGCTGCTGCTTCTGTGACTTGGCCAACCCTGGACCTGTAGCTCTCGTGTTTAAAATGTTTGTGATTGCACGGTTTTATTCTGGGATTTTATCTATTTTATGCAGTGTTTTTTATGATTTTTTAATTGTTTGTACACCGCTTTGATCTGCGGAAAAGCGGTATATAAATAAAAATTATTATTATTATTATTATTATTATTATTATTATTATTAATTTGGAGGATATTTCACAGCCATTCCTCATATTCAGCTGATCAGCACAGATCTTTATATACTGGGTTGTTGCATATGTGCTTTGATGTCATATATAATGCACAGGGAAGGAGGAACGGACGACACCTGGAATGTTTACTGCAGGGGTAGAAAATGTTGTGGCTCTCCAGATGTTGTTGGATTACAACTGCTGCCAGTCCTGATTGGTTTAGCCAGTGGTGAGAGATTATGGAGCTACACTCCCAACTTCTGAAGGGTCACCAATGTTCCCTACCCTTGATTTACAGTCTGTACTTTTGTCTAAGCCCTGAAACAGGCAGGCCAAATACAGCAGCTTCCAGATCCAGAAGCAGGCTGCCCAGAGCAATCGCGGCTAGAGTGGCTGGAGAGCACTCCCTCTGGACCGTTTGCTTTGTCCCTTAGTAACTGTTACACTTAGTATTTACAGTATATAATGCTTCTGGATGGTCAGGCACTTCACACACATTTTCTTGTAATCCTTACACTAGCCCTGCAAGGTAGGTCAACATTATTATTAAACATGGGGGGCTGAAACTGAGAAAGGGTAGCATGTTTAAATTCACCATAGTGAGACCATGGCAGAGGTGAGGTTACAACTGGGGACCTTGCGATTCATCCCACATCCTCCAGGATCTGTGCTAAGAGCCTGACAGCACTTTCTGTCTCCCTGGGGAGTGAAATCTTCAGTTCCCTTTAAATTTGATTTGGTGTTTCATAAACAGTATTTAAATATTCATTTTTATGCTGAACATGACAGGCAATTAAGGTGCAACAGGCATTTCTGAAGTGTGGCTAGATTATCCTCATCTGGCCAGAAGATGGCAGAGCAGATCAAGGTTGTGTCTTACCATGTAGGAAAGGAAATGTGTATTCTTTGCACAGGCAACGGTTTAAAATTGTATGTGACAGGAATCAGAATAGCTGGACTTAACAATTGCCTTCATTAGTGAGTGAGCATAAGTTTCTTTCCAAGTGCTTGATGCACATTGTCAAAGCAGACTTGTCTTTGAAACACAGACACTTCCAGTGAAATTTATTGCTTATCATGGTTAAAATGTCAAATTATTTTCTGAAGTACGTTATTTTAAATTATGTTAGTACTCTGGACTCACTGAGGAAAGTTGGGGCAGGGATGGAAAAAATATTAGTGATTAAACATTGCCAGGTGGAACAAAGGAGTTTCCCAACAGTCAGCAGAATAATAATAGACCAGTGAAAATTTTGTGCAATTTTTTCTTGTATCTGACATCCTAAAGTGTGGGTTTTTGCACAAAGGGGAAGAAATTATGTATTGTCTGTGCACGGAGCCAAATAGTTGTGGATGGGGTATAAATATTTCAAGTACATAAATAAGAACATCCCTAGTTTTGCAGAATGTTACCTTTGGTGTTCATGGGGTAGTTTAAATGGTACCTATAGGCCCATGTAGTTCATCAAGCTGATTGTCTTTTCCTTGCTTCTGTCTTCCATCCCCTACCCTGCCTTTTTCTGGACCAAATGTCCCTCTTCAGTGTTTTGACTTAATGTGAATTGAAGCTCTTGTGATGTGATGATGATTATTTTTTACCAAGTTATGTTTCATTCCCTTAGATTCACAATATTGACAATCACACTGGGTATTTTTTCTTACTTTACTTGAGCAGTTCGATGGCACATGATGAAAATAGCTCTAGAGCAGTGGTTCTCAACCTTCCTAATGTCGTGACCCACAGGTTGAGAACGGCAAAGGGGTTGCGACCCACAGGTTGAGAACTGCTGCACTAGAGTATTAAAGATTATGGCACCAACCCTGGGTCTTGGGCGACCCTGTCAAAGTGTTGTTCGACCCCAAAGGGGTTGCGACCCACAGGTTGAGAACTGCTGCACTAGAGTATTAAAGATTATGGCACCAACCCTGGGTCTTGGGCGACCCTGTCAAAGCGTTGTTCGACCCCAAAGGGGTTGTGACCCACAGATTGAGAATCACTGCTCTAGAGGAATAGAAACAATGCTATGCACACCAGACTTAACTGGCTAGCCAGCCACTTAGGCTGATAATAAGGCCTGATTTCAGATTTTCCCTATATGTAGAGCTCAGCAGAATGGTTTCTCAGGATTTTGGAGCAGAAAAATCAGCCGTTACCGGTGAAAAATAAAAATAATATCCACTTGCTTTTCATAATTAGTTTGCACTCATTTAGTACACATTCGTATAATAACTGATGTAAAAGTTTCTTCTTCATGATTCAGTGCAAAGGAAAATACAGGTTGAGTCTCCCTTATCCAAAATGCTTGGGACCAGAAGTGTTTTGGACTTTGGTGTTTTTTTTTTAATTTTTGCGTGTATATATATATGTGTGTGTGTGTGTGTATATACATACATTATAAGATACCTTGGAGGTGGGACCCAAGTCTGAACACAACATTCATTTATGTTTCATATTCACCTTATACACATAGTGTGAAGGTAGTTTTATACAATACTTTAAATATTTTTGTGCATGGAACAAAATTTGTGTACATTGAACAATCTGAGAGCAAAGATGACATATCTCAGCCACCCATGAAAATATATTTTTTTTTTTTGTATTTTGTATTTCAGAATTCTGGATAAGCAAGATTCAATCAATATAAAAGCTGAGAACAAGATTAAAAAGCCTCCTCCTCTCTGCCATTCCCTAATTAGTATAGATAAGGTTGTTTTCCAGGTACAGTCTAAAACTAAGGTACTGCTTCCAAGACAGTTGTCATCCATTCTATATTTTTTCCATTTCACTTTCCTGCCTAAATACAGTATGCTACACTTATCTCTGTTGAAATTCTTTTTGGTTCAGCTCTCTAATCTATTGAAGTCATTTTGAATTCTCATGCCATCCTTTGAGGTATTAACCACCTCTCCTAATTTGGCGTCATCTGCAAATTTGACAAGCATTTTCCCATTCCATCATTCAAGTCATTTATAAAAACATTGAACAATACAGTACCCAGGAAATAATCTTTGGGTTTGGTCATCAACAAATTATAAATCCACCCAACAGTAGCATTGTCTGACCCAGCTTGTCTGTTAGATGGTCATGGGGGATCATGTCAAAAGACATGTGGAAATTGCAATACATTACATCCACAACATTCCCCTGATCTATTAAGTTTGTAACTGATTTGTTTTGGAAAAACCCATGCTGAGTTTTAGTAGTTGCAGCATTTTTTCCTAAGTGCTCACTGACTGACCATTTCATGACATGTTCTAGGACCTTTCCTAGTGTTAAAATATGTTTTAATTATTTTCATTGTTTTAACTGTTTTTAATCTTGTGTTTTTAAAAAAATAATGTTGATATTTAATTTGGGAGAAGAACGAAGCACCATGTCTTTTCTTTGTCCCTTGTTAGCCGTTCCTCATCTTCTCCATGCCACTGTTCTGCTGTTGCCTTGTTCAGAGCCTTGTCCTTCCTCTTGCTCTGAACAGAGCCTTGAAAATCCTCTTTATTATTTTTAACCTTTTTAGTAAGCCTGAACTTGTTCTTGAGCTTTAGCTTTGCTTTCTGTCTACAAGTATTGACTATTTGCTTGCATTCCTCTTTGTTGATTTCCCACCCCTTCCATTTTTAATACATGTCCCTTTTAATCCCTATCTTATCAGAAAATTCTTGAGACACCAATCCCGACTTCCTTTAGAAGCCTCCCACTTTTCTTTCTCTTTGAAATTGTTTGCAATTGTGCCTTCAACATCTTGCCATCGCATCCCATCCTTTCCCTTAAGTATTTCTCTAAGCTTACAGAAATCAGATTTGCTGAAGTCCAGAGTGCATTTCCAACTATATTTATCTTCTTTCTTCTGTGTAACACATCCTAGGAGGACATGACCTTTCCTATCCAATGTTCCCACTATTTTTATTCTGCTGACCAGTTCCTACCTGTTGGTTAGGATCAGGTCCAAAATAGTTGATCCCTTTGTTGTCTTTTGCATCTTCTGAGCAATGAAATTGCCAGCAAGTCAAGTGAGGAATTTGTTGAACCATTGAATTATCAATGGTTCAGTTGGTGGAGACTGAACCAGGCCCTTTATTGATTGAAATGCTGCATTTTTCTTCCTTTCCTCCCACAGCTTCTTCCCAAACCTCCTAGCACTGCTGTTATTATCAACCATTTGTGTGTTGCTTTAGTAACAGTACAAACACCTGGGGTTGAGCTGTTAGTCTCACTGGAGTTGCAGGGTTAAAAATGCACTTCTTCATAAGGATGTTTATATTGCTATCAATTATACTTTCTATTTTACTATTTATTTATTTGCCATTTATTGATATGCCACCTGTCTTAGATTAGGTGCCACATTTGCAAGAAGAAGGGTCCTCTTTTTGGAACTGTTGTGAAATATTGTTACTTGTCCCAAGATAGAGCATGCTTAAAATACTGACAAATACTCCCCAGAACACATTGGCATGTGTCAAGAGGACATGATGTCATCCATATGGAAACAATGAATAGTGCTAATCATTCCTGGGAGACACTGGGTTGATGCTGCAAACTCCCACCTCCCCAATAGCATTTGTAATCTAAAGTGGCTTTCCCCCTCATTTTTGACTCTTACACTAATCATTCTGTGGGAATATCTGTACTTCCGTTTGACATGTTGATGGCAAGGTCTGGATTTACTTCTCTCTCTCTCCCCCCCCCCCCCCTTATCATAAAGGATAAACTTGCAACCCCATATCTCATGGGATTTTGCACACTTCTTAAATAATCCTTACTCATTTGTGATTCAACTGCAATCGAGAAACAAAACAGATGAGACAATCCATCAAAACAGATGAGACAATCCCAACAGCTAGATGGGAATGTGCAAATTTCCAGCTTTCGTGATGCTTTCTTCCAATGCAGTCGTTGAAGCAATAGTGATACCTCAACTCTTTATTCAAAAGCATATAAAGTGGCAAAGCATACTAAACTTGCCACATTTTAAAATTCAGTTTTCTTGGAAGCAGGATGCCAGTATGGTTTTGCATGATCATGGAAATGTCTAAAATATCCTTTGCTGTATTTATATTTGTATATTTGTTTTTCTCTTCTGGACAGTGGTCTGTATGTTATGTTTTAGCACACAGTGGGTGCTTGAAAGCATGTAGTGCAATAGGAGAGCCAGCATGGTGTAGTGTTTTTGAGTGTTAGACTAGGACTCTAGGAGACCAGGGTTTGAACCCCCTTTCAACCATGAAAACCCATTGAGTCACATTATCCTCAGCCTTAGAGGCAATGTCAAACTGCTTTTTTCAAGAAGCCCTATGATAAGAGTTAACTGGAACACATAAAACAGCAACAGTGTAGTACAACACATCATGTCTTTCACCCACATTGAGAAGAATATTGCTATGCCATTGCCAGTTACTGCCAAAGAGGGGCAAAATATCCAAGTTAGCATCTGCCAGCCCTAGGGATGGGATTGGCTCTTCTCAGTTCTGTTCTCACAGTTAGTGGCCTCTGAATGGAGACAGGTTGTGTGCTGGAAATCTGGCCAAGGTACTGCGCTTTAATTCCTCTAGCTGCATATACATAGGAGTGACTGGAATATGATAAATGGCAATACATCTATGATTTATGCAAACCATGGTTAATGAGGTTTAACTGTGGTTAGGAATTGGTATTGGAATTGACAAACCATGACTGGAAAACTGCTGCTTACTAGAATCAGAAACATGACGTATGACTGAAAGCTATGATTTAGTCCAAATTGGCAATTGATAGCTATAGCTGCTCTTCCACATTCTGAAGCCATCATTGGTGCAAGACGGAATTATTACAGAATATTGTAATAAGAAAAAGTATAAAGTCAAAGTACCCATAGTCATACCCCTTGATCCCCCTGATCCCCAAACCAGAGTTCTGCTTGGAAGGCAGAACTTCATATCAGAAAAAGGCGGACAAAAGGGAATATCCCTTTTGCCCACTTTTTTCTGATATGAAGTTGTTCTGCCTTCTGAGCAAATGCATCTGATGCAAATAATAGAAAGAGGTGATTTAGATTTGGAGGATAGTATGGAGAAGTGACACCTTAAACCCCACTCTTTCAGTACCATGACCCTCTCTCCCTCACAGCTATTTATAAATCTTAAAACAAACCCTGGAGATATAATCATGGATCTCCTGCTGTACCTTTCAGGCCAAGCCTAAGAAAATGGGGTGCAGAGCAGATGAAAGATGAAAGTAAGAAAGTAGCTTTAAATTATGGTGTGCTTGGATGTCTGACAGCTTGGTTTCGAAACACAAAACACAGCTAGCACAATGTCTGAATTAAGCAATTACTCCTTGGTCAGGTTAGACTTTTAAATAAGTCTTGAAAAAGGACATCTAAACTTAACAACACGTAGTATGCAAAGGCATTTTGTATCACCTTGGAGACTAACAGAAAGAAAGAAGTTGGTAGCATGTACTTTCGTAGATGAAAGCTTCTTTATTTCAGTTAGTTTCAAAGGTGCTACAAGATCCTGTTGCAAACTGATTTTTCAGACTAACATGGCCATGTCTTTGAATTTTTTTATCAACACCCAGTTTACTTTTTCATTACTATTTCCTTGTGTCAGGTGTTCTAGACTCACAAGGGAGACCGTCCTGTACAAAAATGGATATATAGACAAATATCTTTCTTATGTTCAGCCTCCATCCCTTGCTTGGATGATTTCCAGTGCCTAGTGATGTAGAAGCTATTTTAAACTGATTGCTCTGCTCCCGCACCATAGCTGTCAAAGTGAAAGGACTGCTCTGGGTCTCTTCTTTCTCCCTCTGCAGTGTGTTGTGTCAGACACAGCAAGCTGGGGGCCAGACTTGAATGTATCCAAGGCTGGAAAACCAGATACCACTGATCATTAAAAAAAGAAAAAGGGCACCACAGACCAGACCCTCAAAATGCATAATCCATTTAGTAATCCAGACAGGTAACAAGCAGCCCCTCTGGACTGTAGGGTTTTTAAGGGAGTGTATCCAGGAGTCATAGAGTTGGAAGAGCAGCAATAGCAGCTTCATTTATAGACTGCTACATACTGCACTAAGCAGTTTCTAAGCGGTTTACAACTATAAGCTAATTGCTCCCAACAATCTGGGTACTCATTTTAGCGACCTCAGAATGATGCAAGGCTGAGTCAACCCTGAGCCCCTGGCTGGGATTGAACTCACAACCTTGTGGTTGTGAGTAAGTGGCTGCAGTACTGGCATTTAACCACTGTGCCACCAGGAAGAGACCACAAGGGTCATCAAGTCCAACTGTCTGTCACACAGGAATACACACTCAAAGCACTCCCATTCAACCTCTGATTAAAAACCTCCAAAGAAGACTCCATCACACTCCAAGGTAGCATCTTCCACTGTTCAGCAGCTCTTTCTGTCAAGGATCAGAACAATGCCAAGCAAATTTTCTGTACTTCCATTCTCAAACCCCATGCCCCTTCCCCCTAGCTTCCAGAAACAAGTTGTTGTAGGATGAAATCTCAAGATAGTTTATTGGCATAATCTGTGACAAACCTCCGTTTATTAGCAGAAATGGGATAAAGGAAGAAGGTGGAGAGCTGTATGGGAAAAACCAATTGGCTGGGTCTAGACCATGGGCTGGACACACCTTTTGGCTCAGCCGTGAAGACACTGAGTCTGATTATTGCAAGATCAGAAGGTCAACAGTTTGAGGCCCAAGTGCTGCATGATGGAGTGAGCTCCTACCACTAGCCCCAGCTTCTGCCTACCTTTGAAAGCATGTAAAAGTACAAGTAGATAAATAGGTACCACTTTGGTGGGAAGGTAATGGCATCCCATGTAGTCATGCTGGCTACATGATCACAGAGTTATCTTTGACAATGCCAGTTCTTTGGCTTTGTAATGGACATGAGCACTGCCTGCTACAGTCAGACAATATTGTCAAAGGGAAAACCTTTGCTTTTTATCTTTTAGTCTCCTATTGCCCATTTGTAAAATGGCAGATTAAAGGACAGGGTATGGTGTCCTAATTGATGTAGCCTCAAAGGGCTGCAAATGCAAAGCTTTCCCAGTGGTTGGTCCCAGCAATGAATGGTCCTCCTGACGGAGGCTAGACCTCCCCTTCTCTCAAGTTGCCCTTCTTCTCAAAGAGACTGGAGAAGCTTTTACATCTTCTTTTAATCCAGTCAGGCCCTAGGTAGTTAAACTGGACTGCAGGCAAAGTGAGGCCATTTTTTTCTTTTTACTGATGCACTGATGAATATTAATGTACTTTAGTCTGTTTTCCTTTTCTTTAATTCTGCTTGGGTTTTTTTAAAAAAGTATTTTATAGTCGTTACTGTATATACTCATGTATAAGTCTAGAAATTTAGGTCAAAAAATTGACCCCAAAAAACTGAGTCGACTTATCCATGGGTCAATGTAAGTATTGTATCTTAACATTTCTTTAAAATAAGGAACCATCCCCTGGTGAAAGGCAAGAGTATCATGTGTCCTGGACAGCTCCAACTCCCTCTACTCTCTCATCCATCCAGCCTTAAGGGTGAGCACAAAGAGTTATTGCTGCTGGAATTGTGTAAGTTCTTTGATATTGTTTTCATTTGGTTCATCCTTTAGATCCTTTGTTATTTGCACCTACGTTTTACCCTTGCCTTATCTACAGGTCATATCAAAATCTATAATTTTGGCTCCAAAATTTGCCCTCATTTTATACAAGTTGTCAATTTATAGTCGAGTAAGTGCTTTTGGTGGCATTTTTCAGGGGAAAGGTGCTGTATTAGAGCATAAGCCTCTCAAGAGGTTCTGCTTTCACCAGTCTGCTGACCTGGGTTTCTGCAGGTCTTCAAAGTTTAGTTTGAGATTTTAAAAAACCCAACAACCATGGACCTAAAAAACCAAATTGCAAAGACAACTGGCTTGACCACACCTAAGGCAGCTCCTTAACTTCACTTGGACCTCTATTTAAGTACAGTTTTCACTGAAGTTATGGGAGCTGTGCTGTGCTGTACCACTTCACACTGCAAGTCAATTCTCATATCTGATTCTGCACGGGGGGGGATCCTTGGAGATAGAAAACTTAGGCTGATGTAACAGTTACCGTCATGGTTTCTATATGGAACAAAATTTCTTTTCTGGAAGAATATTCAGTCATGCAAACCCTCACCTGTACTGTGAAATGGTACAGCTCAGACAAAGGTTGAGCCACCTCATTTGAGAATAAAAGCAAAACATTTCCAGCGTGTTTTATGGCTGTGAGTACTTTCCTGTTAATCTTCTCATTTCTGAGCATTTATCCTGAAGGTGACCTGTTTTTCATCAAAGTCAAAACAAACTGAGGAGGAAAAATATCATATCCTGTCCGCCTGTTCCAACCAACTTGAGACAGGGTCCTTCAGACAGCAAACAACACACTATTGCTGGGAAAATGAAGATTGCCTGCAACGTAACAGACCTTCCCCCTTCCTGTAGGCACTTGTGGGTAAGCGTGGTGTCCATCTGTGGCCAAAGCAGTGCCTCTTTAAGAAACTGACTTGTGTCAGTTTTTCTGAATGAAAGAAAGAAATGAATGGATGGATGGATGAAGGCATGCTCTGGTTCTTGAGGGATGGGGGTGATTCAACACAGCTGTCTCTATGGGTATAAACAGCATAGCTGCCTGCCTGCCTCCAGCAGCTACAGTGATTACCCAATATTTTCCTCTTGTCTCCAGACACCACTTCTCATAAATCCCTTAGCTGTTTTGGCTTTGGTGCAGAGCTTGAGGTTTTAGGCAAACGTATTCATTCGTGCTTGTGAGCCAGGTGAACAAGACATGATTGGATAAAACCCTGGGAGTAGCTTTGGTCTGGAACAGGCAACATTTTGCAGCTCATTGCAGACTAGTTTTGGAAAAGAAAACACACCAGGAAGGACACTTGCTCAGAGAAAACAAATTGTGTTTTGCAGCTGGTAACTCAGAGGTGCTAGGCTTTCTTCCTGAGTAAGGTAGTAAAATCACACATTCCAAGTTAATAATGCATGGCAGGATTGATCTTAGAATGCCTTCTAAATGTATTATAGGCATACCTCAGTGAACAAGGCCTCTGATAAAGAAATTTCTTTTAACAAAGTCTTTTGTTAAATCTCCTTTTCCTCCTTGTTCTTTGTCTATCTGGAAGATGGGTTTTCCTAAGCAGCTTTGGCACTGGGGGATGGTGAAGGAGGGCTGGAAAAACACAGACCTTTGGTGTCAGGCTGCAGCAGCATATCATAGAATCAAGGGCCATCCAATCCAATCCCCTTCTGACATGCAGGATTACACACTCAAGGCACACCGAAAGTTGGCCATCCAGTCTCTGTTTAAAAACCTCTAAAGGAGGAGACTTCATTTACTCTCTGAGGCAGCACATTCTATTGTCAAAGAGCTCTTACCATTAGGAAGTTCCTCCTAATGTTTAGGTGGAATCTCTTTTCCTGTAGCTTGAATCTATTGCTCTGTGTTCTAGTCTGCAGTAGACAATACAGAAAAGCTGGGACTAGAAAAAATGGAGTTCTGCTCAGGGGGAGCCTACTGTGTGTGTGTGTTGTTTGGCCTCCATCATGCAGGGTATACTTAGGACTTTCTCACATGGGGAAAAGCGGGGTTTAAAAAGTGATTATCCAGTGAAAGTCACATGATCATGATTAAGATTTTCACACAACGTTGCAGTTAAAGAGCCATTATCCTGGGAATAACTAGGCAATAAACAGCAACAAGTAATTCATGGGGAAATGCTGTGAATGATTTGTTGCTGTTTAATGCCTGCTTATTCCTGGGATAATGACTCTTTAATTGCGATGTGTGTGAAAATCTTAATCGTGACCGCACAATTTTCATGGGATAATCACTGTTTAAACCCCCTGTTTCCCCCCGATTTTCCCCGTGTGATAAAGTCCTTAGTAGCTGTTCCCAGAATCTCTTATGGTGGTGTAGTGTTGTTTTGCCTTCAAGTCGTTTCTGATTTACTGCGATCGTAAGGTGACCCTGTCACAGAGTTTTCTGGGCAAGATTCTTCAGAGGGGGTTTGCCATTGCCATCCTTTAAGGCTGAGAGAGTGTGACTCATCCAATGTCACCCAGTGGGTTTCATGGCCAAGTGGGGATTCAAACCCTAGTCTCCAAAGTCATAGTCCAACACTCAAACCACTATACCACACATGAGCACAAAACAGAGAGAAAGGAGAAGAGCACAAAAGTCTGTTTTGCCAGCTACCCCTGCCCACATTTTTTAAAAAAGCTTAGGCTTGTTGGTTTGGCCCCCAAAATGGAAATCCTAAGAAAAGAGGAGGCTGGTGAAACAAAAAGTAATCCCTGGAAGAAGCCTTCAAGCAATATCTAAGGGCTAGTCTACACGATTAAAATATTCCTCATTCCAGCTGAATAGAAACTGCCACAGACAATCTGCACGAATGTGAACCAAAGTGAATCCTATGATTCAGAGTGTTCAGTCCACCCACCTGTCTGGGCTAGTGGTGTGAGGAAGGTTGTACCTGCTTACATGGATCTTCTCCATCCTTGGAGCTGCTTGCCCTTATCCTCAAGCACCACCGTTTGAGCCACACTGGTGTACCCATTTTCCAGTGGGTGAATTTTGTGGGGAGGAGAGAAGGATTTCTTTCTTATGTTGCAAAGATGGAACTTTGATTATCATAACCTCTAAGCCACATCTGTGTGGTCATCTCTTTCTAGAAGGGCACATGTGTGTCTTCACTGCTTTGAAAACAATCTTCCTGTCTAGTGGATGGGGTACTATTCTGCTTGTCTTGAGTTAACAATTATATGGAAAATGGACACTAAATGTAACAAAACAATAATAATTTGACCTGAGTGAACCTGATGATTATTAATGAAATCTATTACCAACAGCAAACAAACAAACAACAACATTACATCATTACATTAGACAATATCCACATACAGCATTAACTATGACAGTAGGTGAACACTTTGAGGATGGGAGAGAAGCAGGACGCCTCAATGACGATTTAGAAGCACAACCAGCTATCACACCTTTGTGCTTCAGGAATGCTTTAGGAACGTTTTGCTGACATTTTAGCGACAGTAAGTGCCTCCATGTGATAATCCCCTATGATAGGATGGAAGGCTGAGTCAACCCTGGGATCAAAACCCACAACCTTGCAGCTGCAGTACTGGCATTTAACCACTGGACAAGCAGGGCTCCTGTAACAGTGTACTGTTAATTTTAGTACTAAACAGCCAAAAGTCAAGTAATAAAAGTGGATCACATCCCTGGGAAACAAATAAACATAGAGTAGGTGGGAGAGCCAATGAAGGATTGAGTAACAGTGGTGAAATTCAGGGGGTGCTGCTGAGCTGCATGCACACAAAACAGTAAAAAATGTGGTCAACAACGTGTCCGAGGAAATGAGGGGAGACAAGAGGTTGATGCCATCAATGTGGGAGAGGAACAAAAGCAGTGCAACAACAAAATGCATGCCCCAAATTTAGACTGTCACAAACAGTCATAGAATCCTAGAATCATAGAGTTAGAAGAAACCACGAGAGCCATCCAGTCCAACCCCCTGCCATGGAGGAATACACAATCAAAGCACACCTAAGAGATGGCCATCCAGCCTCTATCTCTTTTATTGCACAAAGAAAAAGGTGCTGCTGATGGTGCTAGATCACAGTATGGTAACCTATGACTTCAAGATGGTTGCATGTATCATGTGAATTACAACTTTAAATGTGGAAACACCAGTATATTATCAGGCACAGATGCCGTACCTTTCACCCATTTGGACTTTCTCAGCATCTCTGTTACATTTGACAGACAGATCCAATTGTATCAGCAAAAAGAATCAGCAACTGTGTGACAGCGACTGAAAGATATTCTGTGGGCTGAATCTTTCATTTGGGTAAATCTCCTGACTCAGAAGCCAGGAAAAAGACATAACAAAAGCATATTAATTTTTCAAACTGTACAGCATGTCAGGAAACCACACTATGTAAGATGAGTACATACCCTTCCCACTAGCTTCCTCCCTAAGCCTGCGATTCTCTCCTCCACTGCCCCAAAGAGAAATATAGGACACTCTTTTGTACATTAGCCAGCCCAGCAATTTTCTCCTCAGTTCCCATGGGATAGGTGACACTCTTGAAAGAACAATCCATGCCACAGGAATGTCAGTCCCTTTTCTGACCTCAAAGTCACAACTCCAGTCAAGTAACCCAGGAAAAAGATGTGGGCTTACAGTCAGCATATCCCTGAGCACAAATCCTTCCCCTCAGCATTTGGATTAGAGTAAAAGGGAGGCTGATAGCTTCATTTTCCTCCACAGACAGCACTGGGAGAAGGAATTTCTCCTGCAAATTATCAGGACATACATACATATACTGTACATAGTGGTCAAAATCCACACCAATTGTGGACTGAAGGATTGGACAGATTGGCAAAATCTTTCTGCCATGGAAGCAGACTATACACGGCTCAAAAAGAAGCCCCCCAAAGGGGTTTCTTTTTTGCACCACAGAATGGGTGCCATAACTGCCACGGCATGGTGTTATGACACCCCTCATGCGCCATGCCATTTGGGCACTGCGCACGGCAGACGTCATCGTGGTGCACCCCATGTAAATGGGGGCACGTCAAGATGGCGCCCGCAGCATGCTGTAAGGTTTGGGAGCGTGTGAACGCTCCACCCTACTGCAGCCCCAGTTCGGGCCCAGGCCAGCACAAAGTGCTGATCTGTCCAGGACCTGAGTTTGGGGATCAGCAGAGGCACTGCACCATTCTGGACTCCTTTGGAGATATGTGTTAGGGTAGCTGCCATTTTAGGTGACCAAAAATGGTGGTGTCTTACTCTCATATGATTTGGGGGGCTTTGGTTGGCTGCATTAGGAACCACATTTATGCAGCCTCTGAAAAAGCATAAGACTTTTTACATTAGCAATAGCATTTACAATTCTATACTGCTTCATAGTGAGTTCAGCCCTCTCTAATTAGTTTATAGTCTCTAAATCAATTGACCCCAACAAACTGGGTATTCATTTTACCGACCTACGAAAGGATGGAAGGCTGAGTGGACCCTGGAGCCCTGGGATCAAACTCACAGAATTGTGGCTGCAGTACTGCCATTTAACTACTGAACCACCAGGCTCGCTATAGTACAGTGTGCCCGCGTCATACGTGGATACACCATATGTGGCTTTCAGCATATACTGAAAGCCGCGGGGGGCACAAGGGGCGACGTGTCCCATGAAGATTAATGAGGTGCACGCCTGTGGCACACGCCATGCACAAGCCCCATTATTTTCAAAGGGACTTGAGCATACGTGGGTTTTTTTATGCGGGGGGTCCGGAATGGATCCCCCCCGTAAAAAAAGGGCGCACTGTATAGTACTTTAGTACAGTGTTCAACAGGATTCTGTCTTTAGTCAGTTGCCATAGAACTGTTCTTGTACAGTTAATCTCCCTCACCCTTGGTCTCTGCTCTACAGTCTTCAGATGAAAAGTTTTAATGTTGTTGTTGCTCCTTCCTTCCTTCCTTCCTTCCTTCCTTCCTTCCTTCCTTCCTTCGTTTGCAGTGGTCTGCTAATTTCAAAGGCTAGAGAGAAGCACTGAAGCTATGTTTGACATGTAAATCCAATTTCCCCAACATAATACCCTTCAGATGTTTTGGAGCATAACTTGCATCATTCCAGCTGGCAGGAGATAATGGGAGTTGCAGTCCAACACATTTGGAAGATGATGGGCAGAGAAGTAATACATGGAACTTCACAGCATTGTAGCAGAGGAGAGGAGGCAGAAAACTAGTTTTTAAAAGTTGGAGGTTATGGACACATTTGCGCATGTGCATGCACAAACACACACACACACACACACACACACACACAGAGGTGTAATCTACTAAATCAATCACTCAAACAATAGGAATGTAAGAAAAAGAAAGAAAAAGCTATGCATCTGTTTCTAGTTACTGTGCATGATTCAAAGCATAAAGAATATTACAGTGAGTAATGGCATCATGGTTACACAATGTATATAACTAGAAACAGAGATCTGAATGAATTACTTTTTGTTATTGTTGCTAGGCCAGATAGACAATAATATTTTTTTCAATGCTATCCAAATAAAAGAACTGCAGAAATAGCCAAAGACCTGCCCACAACACCATCATCATTTAACTTACAGGATTTGTTTTGATTCCCTGTGGTCTTGACAACCACAGGTGCCCACACACACAAATGCCATTAGTGGGCAGTGCCTTTTTTCTTGTGTGGAGAGTTTAGCTGTCTCACCCATCCTTCACAAAAGATACAGCTACTTGTTTTTATATGGCTTTCTCTTAGCCTCTCTCCTACTCCTTGCTTTACAGGTCATCTCAAGTGTCTCCAGTTAAAAATCTATGGGGTGTCTCCTCATTCTAAAAACCCTAACCAGCTTTTCCAAGGCCACATGTAGCTGCAGGGCATATGATGTATGGGAGACATTCATATTGTCTGATATTCATTGTAATTCAATCAAACTGTACATTAAGCCTCTGTATTTGTTATATTTATCACTTTTATATACATTTGGTCTTCCGTATCCATGGATAACTTATCTACGGATTCAAGCATCCACGGCTTAGAAATATTCAGAAAAAGTATAAATTCCAAAAAGCAAACCTTGATTTGCCATTTTATGTAAGGGACACCATTTTACTATACCACTGTATTTAATGAGACTTCTATTGATTTTGATATCTATGGGGAGTCCTGGAACCAAACCCCAGTGGATAATAAGACCCACTGTTTCTGCGGGAGTGTTCAGGGCATATGCCTAGTCAATAGCAATAGCAATAACAAGTACATTTCTATACTGCTTATCAGTGCACTCCCTAAGCAGTTTACAAATTGTAAGCTAATTGCCCCCAACAATCTGGGTACTCATTTTAGCGACGTCGGGAGGATGCAGGCCTGAGTCGAGCTTGAGCCCCTTGGCTAGGATTGAACTCACAACCTTGTGGTTGTGAGTAAGTGGGTGCAATACTGGCATTTAACCATTGCACCACCAGGGCTCCTGGTCAATGGCACTTATGAAGCCTGCTGGAAGGAAGGACAAACCCAGCTGGAAACAGAGAATTTCATAATTACAAACCAAGGCTTGCTTTCCTGGGAGTAAGCTGGACAGAATTCAGTGCAATAAAATATAAACAGATATGGCATATCCTTCAGCTGCCCTCATTTGACATGGAAAGTCCTGATTAATCCTCTGTCCCTCCACTTTTTCAGCTGCTTTTAAAACATCCCAGTTTCTCTCTCCTCCTCTCACTTTCCCCCTTTGGTGCTGCAAACTGAATTCAAAGTACAAAAGTGGTTTGCACAAAATTATCCCACTAAGGTGGGATGGGGTGGGAGGAGGGAAGGAAGGGGTTAAGGTCCTGCCCTTCCGAGTATGGTCAGACAAAAGCAAAAAGCTGCAGCCTTTCCTAACTTGTGTGTTTTCCCTCATTAATAACTTTCCCCATTTTGATCTCAGTCTGATGTTGCTTGGCACAAGTGTCCTGGCTTTCATGTGTGAAATGTTGAAGGATATGGCATGAGATACTAGTACTTCTTGGGAAACTAGATGAATGGAGCTTTACTACTCATTTTATTATAATTTCCTGTAGTGGATATTAAAATGCAGAAGATTTTTCCTTTGGAAAGTCCATTGATCCAACAGTATTTTCAGTTCTTACCTGGTGTTGGCATACATTGCTCAAGAGAGTTTTATGTCTCATGACCTATAATGGAGTGGAGAAACGGGGGCTGTGGAGTCCACAGGCTACATTTAGCTCAGGGAATGGGTAGATTCAATGGAGCTGTGGCCCCTCCTGGACCTGCACATACCTACCCAAAGCCTTCAGAACCTTAAGAAATAAATGCTGGGCAAAAAAACTATTTTCAGCTTTAAAAAACACTCACCCAGGACAGCTTCCATGTTAAAATGCTGTTGCTGCAAAAGAGAAAACATCAAAGTGGCACAATGCCACTTTCAGGGATTATTCAAATGGTGAAAAAAAAATCCTGGATGAAAATAGGATTAATCTCTGTTTTTTGCATGCATTTCAAATGCATCAAGTAAAGTTTTGAGTGGGGCTAACCCACAAACCCTGGAATAATTGATCTCAGGATTTTTTTTTTTTTTTGAGTTTTCCAAAGTATTTGCAATGTTGGTTGTGTAAACAACCAACGTGTATAGGCCCAGGAGAAACTGGGATTATTATTATTATTATTATTATTATTATTATTATTATTATTATTATTAACCTTTATTTATAAAGTGCTGTAAATTTACACAGCACTGTACATACAGTCTTTTTCCTGCCCTCAGGCTTACAATCTAAAAAGACACCATACAAAAGGAGAGGGGGAGTAGTGGTGGGGAAGGGGATGAGGTCCAGCATAAAACTAAGCATACCTTGAACGTGTTTCAAATACATGTGCATCATCAACTCCATCTTTATTCACAGTGCGGTCATGTGTGAGCAACACAACTCACAGAGAGGCTTAGAGATGTGGTTCCTATTTTTTTTTTTAAAATAGTGTGAATGACAAAATGGGAATGCATGAGTGAGATTATTTACTAGTCTCACTAACAAAAATGTTTGAATAACCAATCACACAGTATGACAGCCATGGCCAAAGCAGTGGGGTGGAGGTTTTTGGGTTCTCAAAAGGGGCAAAAATGACACATCTGAGCCCTGATGTGTGCCTACCCCAGCCTCAAACAACTATTGTGCAAAAACCCATGTAATATCATCTGGGCTGAGAAAAGAATGGAGGGGTGGATTGCCATAGAAAACTGTGAAGCTTCCAAGAATTTATTGCTAGATTTGCTCACTTGAATTGAAGATTTAGATTATCAAACACTTCTTTTTGCCGGATCTGGGCACAGGCTGGGCACAGGTTTAAATGGGTAAAAACAGATCTTATCGCATGCCTCCATGCCCAACTCAGCTGCATTGTGTACCCAACAAGACTCCTGGCATACTTTTCGAAGAACTATACTTTCCCATTCTTCGAAAAGTATGCTAGGGTACACGATGCGGCTGAGTTGGGCATGGAGGTGTGTGGTAAGATCCATTTTCATCTGTTTAAGCCCATGCACAGCCCATGCCTGGATCAGGTAAAAAGAGGCTTGCGATTATCTCCATGGTCATTTGTCACAATCATTTAGCATTTTTGGTCCTGTCTGACCTACTTCTTAAGCACCTGCATTTTCTGGTTTTACTGCTCAAACCTTCCACCTACATTTCCATTGTGTTTGTTTTATGCAAGCAGGCTATTTATTTAACCTTGAACTTAAAAGACCACAGTTAATGTGTTTCCCTGGCATCTTTAATCTTTTGACCTCTTTACTTTTCCTTTAAAAGTCAATTGATTTCTTTTCTGACAGCAAAGCTTCCGATAATAACCCTGGGCTTGACATATCTTTTTGTTTACTGGATTCTTCTTTTAAATCAGGTTTAGTATGCTCTTTCCTTTTAAAGATGGCAAAAGTTGGCAGGGCACAAAACTGAGTGAAAGGGAAAAAAAAACAGAAAAGCCGTGTTACAGATTCAGATTTTTTGCAAATGAAGTTACATTCAATATTATGGAGGCTCTCCAACATTTCATAGAAGAAAACCAGGACACATTGTGGCCAAGCAACATCAGATGGTCAAGATGTTATTAATGGGAAAGAACACACAAGCTCGGAGAGGTTGCAGCAGTTTGCTGTTGCCTGAACCTACTAGGAATGACAAAACTCCACCCCTCCTCTCCCCTTCCCTGCTGTGTGAATTGCACTAATTTTGCTTGTTGCACTCAATTTGCACCAATATAAGAAAGCTGAGAATATAAGGGGAATGTAGGAGGAGAGAAACAGAGAAACTGGGACATTTAAAAAGCTGCTGAAACGTGGGATGACAGAGGATTAGTTGGAGAGTATCGCCAAATAGCGACAGTTGGAAGGCATGTTATGGTGTCATCTAGTGGTGGTATCTACAGCAACAGTTGCATTGTGTGACAATAAACATGGAACTATTATTATTCTGTCTAATCTGGTGTGGCAGTCTATGTTTAATAAATTGGGGACATTTTACTTGGCTTTGCAAGAGGGGAATAACACCAGGATCAAAGCACCAATTATATCAGTATGCTCTGAATAAGACTCCAGGCACAAATGAACCAATTAACTTATATTGGGGAAGAATATGATAAAACACACATATGAGATAGAATCCCTCTAACATCCAGCATACTTCATTTCATTTATTACAGCAAATAGCCAGCATACACCTAGCATACTGAACTAACAGAAATAGAAAAGTGAAGGGAAGCAGTTTACGATTGGATTGAGGGGTACCTGTCCTGCAGAAAGCAGAAGTGGCTGAGACCAAGAGTTTGGGGACAATGGGAGTGGCTCAGACCAGAATCTAAGGGCAACAACAACCAGCCAAGCAAAGGGGAGTCAAGTGTTTCAAACAAACTAGGCTTTCCTGGGCACATTTATATCTTAAAAATAGCCTCAGGCCAAGGTGATTTCATGGGAAACAAAGACTTGATAGCCCTTTGGAAGGATCCAAAGGATTCCTGAAGTGGTGGCTTGCTTTGATATCCAAAAAGATAAAAGAAAGTCTTATTTGACTGATAGTTGCTTCATTGACTTCAGAACACCCCAGCAAGCGAACAAGAAGGTTTTTTTTTTGGGGGGGGGCACATCAGGGGATGAAAGGCAATTCTGGTCTCATTGTTGCCAGAATTTATCTCTTGCTATTCAGTTTCTGTAAGAAATGCAGATATTGTGTGTGTGCGCATGAGTGTGCGTGTGTGGTATCCTTTCTCTCAAGCCCTTTCTCCCATTGTTTTAGCCTTCCACATGTCTGGGTTCTAAGTAATATATTCAAAATAACTTTTCCAGTATTTTGTAAATCATCACTGCAGCCCATGATAGCCTCTAGCAATTTGATATCAAAAATATAGTTGGATCGTGGGGATATCGTGGCACTTACACTCTGAAATATAACCTAGTATTAATTGGTTTTGCCAACAGAAGGACAACATTGTAGCCTCTATAGGAAGGGAATTCCAGACCCTTGAAGCAGCTACTAAGACTGTATGTCACAGTCCCACTAGACATGCCAATGTAAGGGGTGAGACTGAGAGAAGGATCTCAAGGCCAAGACATGCTCATATCTACATCTAGCTGTCTTTTTGTAGCTACATTCACATCATGGGCTAATGAGTTGTTGTAGGTGTTGGTCTAATTCTGAGTAGTTGTAATTTGGGAAGTGCTTTGCAATAAGCTTATTCTCTCCAAAACAGAGGTATCTGATCAAGTCAAGGTACACTTCTCCTCTTCCTCTTCAGTGAGCTTTGCCAGGTAGCTCTGAATACAGGATTTTGAAAAGGGCTACAACACTTAAGAATACTCCCCCCCCCCCGCGTCTTTTATTTTGCATTTTCATCAGAAATGACATCATTGTCTACAAAATTAATCTTCTAAGAATAAACATGTGTGATTTCTGCATAGGAAGGAATGAAAACGCTAGTGTTAGGAGAAGACTTGTCATCGAGTTAAGTCTTGGCATCAGGCATATTTAAAAAGCCATCAATAAGTATACGTAGTTTCCTTTCTATAATTCAATTTCCATTTCTTAATTTTGTAAATGGATCTGAAAAAACAAGGCTTTGAATAGATGTCAGGTTTTAAAATATCAAGGTACAAGTAATGATTTTTCTTTCCTCCACACCTCCACATTTTTTTGTTGTTGTGTGGGGTGTTTTGGTAGATGTCAGAATGAAAGCACACAGTGCTTTCTAAATTTCATCTTGCCTAAGTGGAATGCCCCATACCTTGGAGTTTGGTATTTTGATCTATTTAAATTTTTCATTTCAGGGATTACTTCAATTACTTTTGACATTTAAAGTTGGGATTTTAAAAAAGGAGGCATGCTAGGCCCCTGTACTTGTTTGCAACAACATGGCAAGGTTAGTCATGCTGCAAGAATATGACTGGACCAATGTCACCCAGTGAGTTTTGCAGCTAAGCAGGGATCTGAACCTGACCATCTCCCATCCTAATCCAACACTCCAATCACTATATCACAATAGCTACCATGGAGCCAGACCTATTTTCATGCAGGTATGGCCACTTGTATGCGGAGAGACTGGCACACCATTCAACAAACCTTTGTTTTTTTCCCGTGCTTGGTGCACATGGTCAGCTATGTGTGAGGCCATTGCATGTCCCTACCCTCATGTACCCATCCAGCTCTCCTCTCTCTCTCAGCCTCCTAAAAGTTAGCATAATAATGGAAATGTTGACAGAGACAGAGCTTGGAATATTAGGTGTAAAAATTAATTCATCAGCAGTGAAAGTTGGAATCAAGGAGATAAATTTGTTGTTGTTAATGTTAGGATGGGTGCAAATGTAATTAATCGCTTTAAAATAGTTCATAGTTAAGCCAAATAGTTAAGTTAAAAGAGTTAAATTATTTAAATTGGTATTTTTAAAAGAAACAATCTGCAAGAGAATAGCATGTTTGGTTGTCACCATTCCCCCTCCCACTCCAGTAGCATATTTTGTCCTTAGTTTGTCCAGAGACCAAAATCTGAATGTTATCAATCTGGCCTAGTACAATAGCTTTCAAACATGTAGAATTTTGCCAGTCTGCAAACCTGAGCCCCTGTGCCATCCAAAATCTCTCAGAGCTACAAATGTGAGCTCATTTCCTGTAACCTCCTTCTTTATTTATGTCTAACCCACCTTTTCCCAAGCACAGGGACTTAAGGCAGCTTGCAAACGTCCAAACGGATACAGATAAAATGTCCCATCATAAAAAAGTTAAAATATAATTAAACTATCAATAAGATTAAAAGCAATTTAAAAATAAAACTGAAAAAAAGTCTGGAAGTTGTTGGGGATTTATATGCCATAAGAGTTTATCACATGCAGTTTTAATGCCGACCCGGGCACAGGATGGGATCAGGCTGGAACGGGTTAAAACTTATTTTACAGCATGCAAAATTGCTGCTATGCTGCTGCCTGACCATCACCTGTCCTCCAGAGCACTGCTGGAAGACGGGTGATGTCGGGCGGCAATGCAGCAGCAATTTTGAGTGCGATAAAATCAGTTTTAACCCATTCCAGCCCGATCCCGTCCTGTGCCCAGGTCTGTGTTAAAATTCCATGTGATAAACTCCATAGTTAAAGTGCTATGCGGTGAATTCTGTCCTAATTGCTTCACTTACTGGGGTCTGTTTCCCTGTGGATGGAGAAGCTAATGACTGACGTTCTCACCTCCACCTGTGAATGATCTCCAGCATGAAAGGCAGAAAAACAGTTTTTCCACATGTCAGAGATTGCTCATGCAAAGGCTGGTGGTGATGGGACCATTA
>NC_056522.1:165511023-165541014 GCF_019175285.1 Sceloporus undulatus | reverse complement strand
CTCAAAGGAGCTAGTTCCAGTGCACAGCCTGACTGAGGTGCTCCTTAGAGTGGAAACACTATTTCAATCCTGTTGAGAACAGAGGAATGTTGTCTCAGCAAGACAATAAAGCTGAGTGCTTTTTCCACATTTTCTCCTCTCCCCCTGCCATCCTGAACAATAAGTTTCACTTTTTAAAATTAAAATGCATGAACTGTTCGTGATTTCTGGGGGAAAAGATTGTGTGTGTCTGACTTCAAGTTGCCTGTCAACTTGCGACTACCTCATGAATTTCATTGTGTTTTCTTGGGCAAGGAATACTCAGAGATAGTTTTGCCAGTACCTTTCTCTGAAACATTGCCTACAGCACCTGGTGTTCATTGACAGTCTCTCATCCAAGTACTAACCAGAGCTGAGCCTGCTTAGATTCCAATATGAGATAATAGTGCCTTTAGAGTATTTAAACCTGAAAAACAAAGATTAGTTTCAACAAATTAATAATTTTGATTTGTCATTTGGAACCCCAAAGTTCCATTTCCTTAACCCAACATTGGAATTAGTTTGGCACCATTATGTGTAGCTCAGGGTAACTCAAGAGAATTGAACTTGTAGGATACTCTCCCAGTCTGTTACATTTCCTTACACATTCTACCACACACTTCTACACACATCTGCATTTCACATGAGGTAAAATTCTCTTTGCCATTTGGCAGGATACCGACACTCTAACTTTCAGGCATGATTAACTTGCTTTTTTGCATGTGTTCCCTGACTGTACTTCATTAAATACTGATTAGGTACAGGGCTTAATCTTAGCAAGATGTCTAAATTATTTGTAAAACAGTGTACACATTTGCTAATGCTCCAATTCTAGGACCGTGCTGAAATACATATAAAGGAAAGAAATCAACACTTTCCCCTAATTTATGACTGAGACAATTTTATAGGAAGCTAATGTTGCACTCTGAGTGGATAGTATGTTTGCCTTGCTTGCAGGCATCTACAGAACTAATGTGGCAAGAGAGTTAATGGCCAAGTTCCTTGTTGAGTGTGGCACTCTCTCTTGGGTGCCTATGTAATAAAAGAGGAATCCCCTTTACTGACTCATGGATCTTGATCCAGAAGTGTAGGAGTAAAGTAAACACCAAGAGAAGAGTGGGCAGGAAATGGGAAGAAATGAATTTCACTGCTCATTGTGTGTACATGGCTCAAGTCAGAAGAGAGGCGTCAGCTGCTAGCACTGGAAAAATGGCCACAATTTTGGAGAACAAAAACAAGAAGGAAGTGTTGGAAGATCTATGTTGTGCTCTGTAAGACTTCTCCAGGGATGATGCTGAAGCTGGGAACATAGTTTTGCCCCTTAAATTATGACATAAAGGCAACGTCATCACTGGACCACATTTATGTTATTTCTTTAAGTGTCTAAGCCACTCTCTTGAATTTCCTCTTTTTTAAAGAGTAAGTGTTCAGAGTGAAGACTTGGTTAGCTTAAATTTGATGTTTTCATAACCACAGTGGAGTCACTAGGGTTGGTGCCATTCGGTATGGTAACTCATGGTGTCACCCTCCCATTGACCTCCTCCTATACCACACCATACAATTTTTTTTGTACTAATTCAGTTATAAATTGTAAGTCCCATATATCACTGAATGCAATGGTAAGAGCTGTAACATAAACAACTAGCAAATTTAAAGTATAGCTTTAAATTACAATATTGTATGCACAGCCTAAATGTTTTTACATGTACATGGTTTGATGTTGTTAAAGTGAAAAATTGGTAAGATGTGATGTTTTTAAGACAATTTAAGGATTAAGATAATTTTGCCATATGAAAAATTCCTAAGAGCTGAAGACCAACAACACTGGAGGGCTGGCATGGTGGTCATCCCAATTTATGCCATGGCATCCCTGGTCAGATAATGTAGCCAAATGTTTAGTTTGAAGCAGAACAGAGTTACTTAAAATCAAAGCTGAGGGTTTTCCAGAAATCTTTTCAGTCACATGAGAAGTACAAAACCATCATTATTATTATTGCATTTTTATTGTCTGTTTTTGATATTGTCTGTTGACTCTATGACTGATTCGATACACTTTTTTACTTACTTATTAGTATCATTTCTTTGTATAGCACCATCAGCGTACATAGTGCTTTACAATTGTCAGTTTGACAGTTCCATGCCCTGTGGCTTATAGTCTAAAAAGATATGAAATACAAGGGAAAGGGGTTGTCTTAGGCGTGGTACAGACCGCACAAATGCGCCGTGCTGGCACTGATTTTAGAGTTAGGGACCGCATGACAACCACACGGCCCCTAACCCTAGCACAGTGTGGCGGCGTAACAATGGTGGTGTCCCGTATATATGGGCACCACCATTATGACATAAGAGGAGAATGGCATCCCTGTGGCGCTGCGTGTCACTTATGTCACGAGTGCACCATTGGTGCACTTGTGATGGCCGGCCTACAGCGCAAAAAGAACCTGATTTTTCTGGGTTCTTTTTCCTCCGGAGGGAAGCTGCGCGGTTTGGCGGCTGCGGCTTCTCTTCGGAGGGAATTAGGCCACCGGCAGGCTACCCTTTTGGAGAAGTCTGTCCCGTGCCTATGGTTCACCATAAACTTGAAATGACTTGAAGGCACACAACAACAGTGAGGAAGGAGATTACATCCAGCAAATGCTGGCTACTGTTCTTGGAGGAAGTGAACAGTAGCCAGCATTTGCTGGATGTAATCTCCTTCCTCACTGTTGTTGTGTTCCTCCAAGTCCAGAGCAATGGCCATTGGACCATAGAGAGCTGATCCTTCCTCGGTTGCTAAGCCCTGGCACAATGGAAGTGTGGAACATTTCCTTCTGTTTGTGAGTAAAATTGGTAAATTTTTATGGAACCTCAATTAAAAATTGCTCCAGGCCACTGCAGGCTAGATACCACTGTTGCAGTGGCTGGAATTGGCTCTGCAGGTCCCCAGTTGTAAATGACCACTACCGGTTTTAAATTACCTCCAAACATATAGTACCACATCACATTTCAGGATATGTGAGTAAGCCGGAGATGCAAAACAAAACAAGGGCGGCACTGGAATATTTTATTATCCGAATGACTTGAAGGCAGGGAAGCTCAGCTTGCTTGAACATGTCTGCTGGCCAGCCCTTATTTCCAGGAATTTGCGTCTCTTGGACAGAATTCCTAGGCTTGTAATCTGTGTGCCACAATCTAGGACAAACTCAACCCTGCATGGCACAAGAAGTGCCCCTGGGGTCGCCCAGTCTTAGCGGCATGGAAGTGAGGGTTTTGCCAGGTGGAGCCTTATCTATCATGCTTCTGCAAGGAATGGGAGAATCTACAGGATACAGAAATTCCTCTTCTAAAATGTAGAGCTGTCTTTTCCAGCACTGGCTCTGGCAGCCTTCAATATACCAGATCACAGATTCCCTTGTGCTTCTCCTCCCTACTTGAACTCCAAGTGGTACATTTTCTGAATTTTGGCAATCCTGTTCTAGGAAAATAAAATGAATTTCACACATATTTTGGAACTCACTGGAAAGAGCCGCGGGCATTTCCAGCCACCCATTCATGTCCTTTATATTCTTCTGAATAATAGATTTAAATGACACTTATCCCTGGATTATACAGGAACTTGGCTCAGCCATGTGCCTTCGCTGGTTGGTTGATTTAGAATTAGGGTGTTCATGTGCAAAATAAATGGTGCACTGCCATGCTTGATGATCCATGGTTATGAAATGCTGCTGGGGAGGAGGTGAGGAGATAGTGGAGTGAAAGGCAGGGTTTTTCCTTTATGGTAGGGATAGGAACCAAGCAACCCTCTAAATGTTGTTGGATTGTACCTCCAAACATTCCTCATGATTGGCTGTGCTGGCTAGGGCTGTTGGGAGTTACAGTCCAACAAGGCCCAAAGGGCTGCAAGGATCCTACTCACCTCTAATGATTCAGCAGCCTGGTGTGCCATAATATACTTAGTCACTTTTGTCTGTTTACATGACTATAAGTACAGTACCTGTCAGCTATGTACACAAAGAATATCTTAGTACATCCAAGGAGTACAAGCAAGCAGGACAATACCCCAGAACTGGTATTACTAGGGTGTAATACCAGGGAGACAAATGTAGCATGGACTGCTAAGGTGAAGGAAAAACTGAGAGAGACTTGAACACAACATATAAGTGATGAAGTTGTACACCAAAGTACTTGATATGGAACCTCACCAAACAACACTGATGCTGAAGAGGGATAAATAAATAGTTCCCATGAAACAGAATTGGCTTGGCTATCTGTATTAAAGACTCACACAAGATTCTTCACCCAGCAAAAATGGAAGAGCAGCTATATACACACAATTAATGCTTTAGTTTTTTTTGTTCATTTTGGGTAGATAGCGACTTAATCAAATATTTGTCATAAAAATATCTAAAGAAAAAGATCATTTTTCTAACCATTACTTTTAAGGACCCAAATGTAACAGATTACAAATTTTTACATTGGTAGGCACTTTGCCAAGAGAAATTTGAAAAAGACATCTCACTTATCCATATGCACCACAAAACCTTTCCTCTTGTTTTATTACTCTTCCAAGTTCATGAGCAAGTCAGCCACCCTTTATGGTTTAATAATAGTTAAAAAATACATTATCCTCATGTTTGCATGATGATGTGATTGCTTAATTCTTCTTGGACTGCAAAAACAAATATCCAGCTTGTACTTAGGGATTTCAATAACTTCAACATGCAGTCATTTTGGTAAATCACAGCTATTCTTTTACCTAGACAGTTTTCTGTAGAAAGAATGACATTATGCTTTAGTACCAAGGCCAAATTATAGAACTGGGATTAGGTCTATTTCATGAACTGCAACAGAGGTCTTAGAGCATCCAGCTGCTCACTGATTTCATTCCAGCTCAACAGCACATTGAAACTGCAACCCTATATATGCGAGCCTGATTACTTTTGAGTAAATCAATATAAGATTGCATTGTAAGGGTAAAATTATTACAGAGGCAGGCAATCGGAGCCCTCCAAATATGCTTGGACTGTAGCTCCCATAATCCTTCACTATGAGTTATGTTAGCTAGGACTGATGAGAATTATAGGCCAAAAATGTCTAGAGGACCACTGATGCTCATTCTTGAATTAGAACAGCCTTATACTCACACTGGATCAGAACCAGGGATATACTACTGTTATGCTGAGGAAACAGTTGCCGCATCCTATTTTGAGTTTGCCTGAGGCACTGGAGAGTTGAGAACATAAGCAGGAACCACAAAAAGGGATCAACATGACCATAATTACTCAGAGCAAGCAATGGAGCTATGCAGAGGACACTGCCCATCAAATTAGAATTCCCCCCCCCCCCCGGCCATGAAATTTTCCTTCAGTCTCCAAATTTCTAGCCTGGAGGAACGTGAGACACTGAAAACTGTTAATACCTAGAACTCTTATATTTACTTTTTCCCATTCCCTTGCTAGCTGTGCATGTCCCTTTTCATTGGATGCCTAATCTCTATTTCTAAATGAAGATTTAAGTTGCTGCAATGCTAGAATTTTGGAGAATGATGGAAAATTTCCTGGGGGGGGGGGGAAGACTTTTTATTGGGGAGGATGCCCTCATTTTGCCTCCCTTCCATGGCTTCACTCCAGCCCTGGACCCTTTGTCCACCATCCAGAAGGTAGCAATAGCAATAACAATAGCAAGTACTTTTCTATACTGCTTATCAGTGCACTTAAGTACTCCCTACGAGGTTTACAACTGTAAGCCAGTTACCCCCAACAATCTGGGTACTCATTTTAGCGACCTCAGAAGGATGCAAGCCTGAGTCGAGCTTGAGCCTTTTTGCTGGTATTGAACGTGTAACCTTATGGTTTGTGAGTGAGTAGCTGCAGTACAGGCATTTAACCACTGCACCACCAGGGCATGCTGGAGATGATGTCCACATGCCACTTGTTAAATGGAAATGCTCTACACATATATAAGGAACATGGCAAGGGAAATGTTAGCCAGTCCAACCCACAAACTTTTTAAACACATGGAGGGAAGACACTTGAATCCTGTAAAGGCAATGGAAAGGTCTCAAGATGAGTAGGCATCATCCATTTTGTTGTACACAAAGAAGACCCCATTTTCATTGAGAATATGTTGGTTCCTGTATAGTGGAATGTGCCGGTTCAACCTTGTTCCTATGCTCTTAACTTGGCACATTTACTTTAAAAAGAGAAATCACCTTTGGAGTCCATTGGTTACCTGAAATGAGAGATAATGGCTGGCATCCTATGCAGGAGCAGAGAAGGGAATGAACAGACTGCCCTAAGGGGTGGCCTGCAGCTGCCCCTTTCAGCACTGGATCGGGGCCACGGCAACTATAGTTAGTTCACTCATAACCAGGTGGGAATTCGAATTCTGGTCCCAGAGTCATCACCCAGTTCTCAAACTGCTACACCACTCTTTAAGTAATTCCACCAAACTATAAATCCCTAGATTGCAAACAATGAAACCACAACAATTTAAGTGGCCTCACATTCTTATAACTGCACTGAATAGAGAAGAGAGAGAGAGAGAGAGGATACGAAGAAAGTGTATAAGAGTTGTGCGGAGCGAAAGGCTGACAGAGAACAAGGAGGATAAAAATGGGCAGGTAGTATTGGGGTGCAGATATGGGGTGTAGTATGACTTCCAAGTTACACTTTCTCAGCCTCAAAGGCAACCCCCCCCCCCGAAGAAACTTGCCAAGAAAAACCTATGATAGGGTTGCCATAAGTCGGAAATGACTTGAAGGCACACAACAACAACAATGACTTCGATACGTCAATCCTCAAAGTTCTTTTTCCCATTGTTTGAATCACTGAACAGTTGAAGGGGTTGGGGAGTTTCCTCTGACCCTTTGCTAATGAACTTAAGTTCTGCTTTCCTTTGGCATTTCAAGCAAAAGACAAAATAATGATTCATGTTTAGAAAGTACCCCCTACTGCCCACTCTCATGTCCTTTGGAGAACCTTAAGACTGACTTTGTTCATGGCAAAGGAGAAGTCAGCAGTAAATTAATATAGGACAAGTGAATCACCCAACTCCCGTTACAGAGTTATCCACATTTATGGGTGCCTGAGGGCTCCTTCTACATCTGATTGCCTTCAAATGAGCTGTGAAATAAATGCTATAATCAGAGAAAATCGGCCTGTGTTTTGGGTGTGGCCACAAATGAGAAATTCAGGCCAAGTTCAGAGAAAGATTTGCAAACAGTTCATGAACCTAAGCATGAGTGAGCATGACTTCCAGGAGGAAGGGAATCCAAGACGTGTGCCCAAATAATACAACAATGCAGAAATGATACAACAACGCAAACTCTGATAGTGGTCACAGAGTGGAAAACTCCCTTGTGAACAGTGAAAGCCTTAATCCACAAAAGCAACCACTATCCACTCTTTAAAACTGTCTCCTGCCATTGAAGCGAATAGGGGTGATTTTGACTCTACTCAGATGGCCAGAGCAGATGGGCAGGAAAAAGTGACTGGATCTGGAGTTTTCTGAAAGTGGGTTGAAACTCCGCTCTCTGTATGGCATGCTCCTAAGGCAGGCTGAACACTCATGGGCTATCTGCACCACATGGTGTTAAGCTGCACTGCATAGTTATTTATTTTTTGGGGACATCTCCCCCATGCATGTGCAACATCTCACAAACACACTGTCTGCAACCTCCAATTACCTCTCTTCCCAACTAGATGAAATTCCATTAGATGCCTGCCCATGTGATTGGCTACATAGTCACACATGCGATGCACCACTTATACATCAGTGCATTGGTGTGCCCAGGAATACATTGCAAAACACAAGCATGGAGGCCCCCCATACATGTTCCATTCACCTCTCTTGACTCCATGCCCCCCTGTTGAATTGTCAGGTTTGTGTCTGTTGTAATTACATCCATTGCATTATTAGCGATTGCATTTTTGCTTTGCCGCAGTCCTGTACTGGCGCTGGGCTGTTTATATGCTGGTGGCTGCTCCTATGCTCTCGAATTCCCTCCCTAGAAAGGCCAGGATGGCTCCATCTTTGCTTTCTTTTTGACGGCAGATAAGAACATTTTTATGTCGCCAGGCTTTTGCATATTGACATGGGTGCTGTTTTGTTTTTGTTTTAAAGAGTTTTAAATTTGAATAATGTCATGTTTTAATCATTTGCATTGATTGTTTTTTAGACTTTGTATTCCTAATGTTTCATACTGTTTTAACTTAAAGTGTTTTCAATTTTGTTAGCCGCCTTGAGTCCCTGGACTGGAAGGAAGACAGGATATAAATAAAGATAATAATAATAATAATAATAATAATAATAATAATAATAATAACAACAACAACACACATTTTCCACTTTGAATCAGACTATCCCAGCTTCTTTTTGTTCGGGTTTTTATCCCCAGAGCATGGCTTCATTTTGCTTTCCACTCGCTTTTGCCTCATGCGTTGTCTAAACACCCCACCTTCAAAGTAGTTATAAGCCATTTTGTTTGGCCAATAGGGACTACCCCACAGAGAGCTCCATTTGTCCACTGAAGACCCTAAGTCAGTAATGGCAAGCCTTTTACGGACTGAGTGCCCAAACTGCAACCCGAAACCTACTGATTTGTCATAAAGTGCCACGTTCCTCTGGTTTTCTAGTAACAAAATCTGGTGAACTCTGGTGGGGTGACAGAGCGTGTGCTCACAGAGAGGGCTCTGAGTGCCACCTCTGGCACACATGCCATAGGTTCGCCACCACTGCCCTATGTGTATACCACAGGCCAGTGGCACTTCCACGTTTGAAGGACTCTTGAGAAAGGGTCACTCTACCTTTCTGTGCCCCAAATACCCAGCTGCTGCTATTTACTTCACATGAAAAGAGATGACCTGTTTGTTCCCTTCCTCTTCTTTTCCTAGGAAATGAGAAGACATGAAATAGTTCCCCCTTAGTTTTTGCTATTTAAATTATAGTGCACCTGCGCCGTACATGGGCTCACCATTTCCCCTGTGATAATCTCCTGTCCTAATACTTAATACATCCTTACAACCTGTAACTCAAACCGTTAGATCACTGCATCTCCTCTTTGGCATTTTATATAATCCATAAACAGACCTTATGTTTCCAAGAAACCTTTCAGTGAATTAATTTTAATCACAGTTAATTTATCTCTTTCCGCTATTTCCATCATTTTCTCAAGCTATTCCATAGAATTTGGTAATTTCTCAGTTTTCCAATATCTTGCATATACTACCCTAGCTGCTGTAACCATATACCTAATTAAAACACAATCCATCCCATACTTTTAAATAATTATGTTCAAACAACTGATGATTACTGTTTCCTAATCTGTTCTCCTAGCTAACCCTTCTTTCTCAAAAATATTCATATTTTTTGCCATTATCTTTGATTTGTCTATATTTATTTCAAAGCCAGAAAAACTACTATCTTCCTTTAATTTTTGCAGCAAAGGGTCAGTTTCTGCAATTAATGCTTCGAAAGTGGACTTTCCAACATTATAATCAAGTCGCTTGCAAAGGCTTTATGCTTAAATTCCTCTTTCCTGATTCTTATACTTCGTATTTCTTTATCTTTCCGAATACTTGAATTAAGAACTTCCAATGCTAAAACAAATAACAATGCTGATATTTGAGAGGACTTCCATGTGGTTTCTGGAAGCGCCTGACTTTTGGAAACAAGGTGGTGGATGGACAGAATTTTTATATGCTTCTGACAGAATTCATGAGCACAATGTGTTGACTATGGTTGGTAGCTTAGGTGAGACTTTAGAAGAGAATTCACCAAACCCACGGAGGAAATTGTTCATGATGCATGATACCTAAATGAAAGCTCTGTGTTTGACATCGAGCATCATTTAGGGGGTGTGTGTGTGGAGGGGGAGTACAAACAAGGGGAAAGAAGGGCTGTTTCCTTTGTGATTTCCTTGTGGGTTTCCACTGCAGAGAACAATAGAGAATTGTCTCCATTTTACAATAGAGACAATTCTCCTTCGTAAAGGTCTGTAGAGAGCCAGATGGTAGTCTAGACAGGTCCACCTGATGATCTCCCCCATTCAGCCTCCAGGATCTTGCTGTGTCCTTGCTGAACAATTCACATTTCCAATGTTAAAACAAATAACAAAACAAATTACTAAAGAACAATTTACTGCTATGCCCCATTTTTGCTCACAGCTCCTTTCCTCAGGCCAGCCAGGTCCAGACTATTTGCATGGATCCAGCACTTTGCTGGATGCAGTATTTTATTTTTGAAAGCTAATGATCTCATGTGTAGATTCTCAATCAACTTGAAGGTTTTTCAAGTTACCCTGTCCTTGTGAGACCTGAAGGATCTGTGGTAGCTATAAATTTCTACATGGAGCACAGATGTGGCTTGAGCCCACATCCTGAAGTGTTCTCACAGGCAACATTCTTTGAATTTCTGCGTCACATAAACACACACCTGGCCTGGCCCATCTGGGAGATTTTGCAGAGTCCAGATGGAGTGGTTGGTCATGTCTGAGCGGTGTGGAACCCACCCACACTAGACTTTGTTCATGCTTCCCTCTGGCAAGGAGAGAACCAAATTAAATGATTTACAAGATTGTGAGGGAAATGCAGTCAGACTTTTCAGTCAATGCTAAAAAAAGTTTCACAGAAAGTCATCCGAGAAGCTTTAAAAAAAATATCCGTCCTTTTCTAAGTTTATGTTTGCAATGATGAAATGAGTGGAGGCATAAGATCTGAGAAATAAAATTCTGATGAAATGTGGTAATGCTGGAGGTAAACTTGGGGGTTTCTTCTTCTTGTTTTGTGCCTTCAGGTTAACTCTGGCTCATGGCAACCCTATCCTTGGGTTTCTTGGTAGGATTTATTTGGAGGAGGTTTAGCAATGTCTTCCTCTAAGACTGAGAGGGCGTGACTTGGCCAAGGGTTCAAACCACGACAATACACCATTTCTCTTTAGGGTTTTAGTAGGCAGGAAAGATCCAGCCAACTCTGCTTTTCTTCTTGACAATAGAATGGCACTTCAACTGAAACCGCAGCTGCAATGGAGTGACAGTAAGATTGTGCTGTTCATGCCCTGCTTATACAACCACATTTCCTTGGAGTTAAAGAACTGTGGTAGCACAACATTCAGACAAAAGATGCAAACGAGTCTCCTTGTAAGATGACATTTCATCACTGCACCCTCTTGTGGCTCTTTTTCACACTTTGTTTTATTTAAAATTGGGCTGGGAGTGTGTAAGAATCAAAGTACAAAGCAGCAGTTTGCACGAATGTAGCTAGCAGGGTATGAGGGTCAGCATGGTGTAGTGGTTTGAGCATTGGACAAGGACACAGGGAGACCAGGGTTCAAATCCTGGCTCCCCCATAAAACCCACTGGGTGACCTTGGGCAAGTCACACCCTCTCAGTCTCAGATGATGGTAATGTCCAAAAAAACCCAAAGTCGAAAACTTGAAGGCACACAACAGCTGTGGGGCTGGCTGAGGGTGGGATGAAAATATTGTTCCCACAAATAAGAATTCTTCCTCTTAAAGAAATGTTCCTTCAGTCTCCAAATCTCTATCATGGCAATAACTGAACATTTCATTTGACCATTTAGAAATACAGTTTAGGCAGGCAAAGGGGCAGGCAAAGGTACCAAGGGATTGAAGAAAAATTTCATGAGGAGGCATGACTCTTATTTAGGCATGTTATGTCCTTTTTTCTCTTCTTGAACTTGTAGCTATACTTTTGGTCCACACAACTTGTGTGGAAGGTCAAACAACTAAGCACCACTTACTTGAGAGTAAGTCCCACTGAACATAGAAGATTTTCATACCAGCGCTTACCATTTATTAAATGCTGGTAAAGCACCAGTAAAACGTCCCTGAAGCATGAGGGCATGAAAACTGGTTGCACTTCTGAAATGTCAGTGAAGCGTCCCCTCACCTCTACCATCCCTGAATTGTTCATGGAGCAGCCATTTCCTATTAATGCAAAGTTCCCATTAATAGGAAATGGCCGCTCCCCGAACAATTCAAGGATGGTAGAGGCGAAGGGATGCTTCACTGATGTTTCAGAAGCACAACTGGCTTTCACGCCCTTGTGCTTCAGGAACATTTTAGCGGCACTTTAACCACGGTTAAGCACCGGTGTGAAAATTTTCTTGGTCGCATTTACTTCTGAGCAAACCTATACAATATAGCCTGTCAGGATCATTTTCTATTAATGTCCATGAGCGCATGTTGTAATGTGTTGTGATGGTTTAGGCCACATTTATCCAAGAATTTAAGTTCTCATCTTAAAGGGTTGCTTTTCAAATTATCTTCATAAGACGTTGGATGATTATTCCTCATGTTCCTCTAGATTCCTATCTTTTGGTAGACATGACAGATCCAAGCAATGTTGCCAAATACAAATATTATCAATATGGACAGTTGGCTCAGTGACAAATTGAGACGAATTTGCAGTTAGTTGCAAATGCTTCACAGGATCCAGCTGCAGTTAGAACTTGTGTGATACTGACGTGAAACTGAGTTACAGTACAGAGTCCATTGCCATTGCTCTATCATTGTAGGACCTGAGATGCCCAGGTTCAAATCCCTTTTCATTTATTGTGATTGATTTCTAGCTACTTGCTTAATCTATCAGTCTAACCTCCTTCATAGGGTTATGGTGAGAATAAACCAGGACGATTTGGTAATACTTAAATGTGATAAAATGCAACAACAACCCAAATCCCCAAAACAGTGATACCTTTACTGGACCATTCAAAGGATAGCCTTGCAAAGGACAGAGGCAACCTGGATTTCAAAGAAAGCACCTTTTGTGTTGCTAATGGAATGCAAATTTTATTTCTTGGACTTTATTTTATTTTTTTTTATTTATTTTATTTATAGACCGCTATTCCGCTTTGATCATAGCGGTGTACAAGTAAAATTTTTTGATCAAAATATTTTAAAAAAGAAATAATTGATATTAATTTAAAAAGACTTTAAGATGCTTTATCTCCCATGGCCAAAAGAAAGGTCCTTTGCTTGCAGAGATATCCCTTCATATCATCTTAACTCAGAATAACAACAAGTCTAGGAAAGCTCATGCTGCCAACATCTTTCTTTCAGCTAATCTCAAAGGTGCTACAAGATCTCTCTACATATTGATTCTACAGACTAACATGGCTACATCTTTGAGTCTTGTCAAAATGTAAGTCTGTGACCCTAACATCATCATATTTTCCCCTCTTCTGTATGATTTTTAATCTTTGCCTGGTGAGGAAGCCAGGTTTGCATTGTGTGTTTTGTTCATTTTGGTTGGAGCAATAAAGGTATCACTGTTCTGTGGATTTTGGATGTTATTGTATATTGATGTATGGCCAACACAGCTACCGTGATATGTTTTTTTAAAATGACAGTTTGAGATAAATATGCAACTATTTTTAATCAAAGCCAAGAACCTCTATCAAGAGATATACCATCATGGCTCCATCTACACTGAACAGTTAATGCATGGCTCAAAATGCTATGGAATTCTAGGATTTGATTTCTGTGACATACTGTATTTAGTCTTCTCTGTTACAGAGCATTGATGCCACGACACATTCCAAATCCCAGGATTCCATAGCATGGAGCTGTGACAGTTAAAGTGGTGTCGAACTGCACTAATTCTGCAGTGTGGCAGCAGCTAAAGCTCCACCAAGGTGGAACTATGATATGTCTCCCCTCCTGCAGGACTCACCATCCTTTGACTGATGGAGAGTGACAATGGGACACCAGACAAGCATCTGGTTATTTCCCTTGAGATAGACGCAAAGGAAGACATTTTCTTTGTTCTGTGTCTGGCTATAGAGACTCTGGGCGCATCTACTGTGTAGAAATAATGCAGTTGCACACCACTTTAACTGCTGTAGCTCCATATTATGGAATCCTGGGGTTTGCAGTTTTACATGGTATTTAACTGCCAAAGAATGCTAGTGCCTCACAAAACTACAAATCCGAGGATTCTGTACAATGGAGCCATGGGGGTTAAAATAGTGTCAAACTGCCTTATTCCTACAATGTAGATGCACCCAGTTTTTGTGTGCCTTCAAGTTGTTTCCAACTTATGGTGGCCCCAAGGCAAATCTATAATGGGATTTTCTTGCCATTTTCTTCAGACCAGGTTTGCCATTGCTATCCTCTGAGGTTGGGAGTGTGTGACTTGGCCAGGGTCACCTAATGGCCAAGCCAGGATTTGAACTCTGGTCTCTAGAGTCATGGTCCAACACCATCCTGGCTCTCAGATGCACCCATAGCTGGATGTTTTCTGATGACCCCAAGGGAGAAATGTCAGACATTTTGTGAGCGAGATAGTGAATTCCTCCCTCCACCACCAACCAAAAAAGTTTGATACAGAGGCAAAACTTGCGTGTGAGGGCAAAGAAAGGAAAGATACACTTTCCTAGATTCAGGCCATAGATGTCAATAGAGAGAGAATTATATTTATTGGAATGACAGTTTTCTAGGAGAGACAAGACACACTTTGCCTCAGAAATTTGCACATTTGCAAGTTGTGATGGATTTCAGATAAAAATAACACAGGGAAAACAATGCATATGTTTAAAAATGCAAACAATTTAAAAATGAATATCCAGTTGACAAATAGATCTATATATTCTTTAGTTAATAGAAAGAGGCATACAAAAACAAGCAGACAAGGGAAAATGCGTATCAAAACCATGCACAGATTTCCGCGTGCGAAGAAAACAAGTCACACAGTCTGATATGAAGAAAGGCTTATGTGAAAGGAGACATTCAGAGAAACACAACAAAAAACACTGAGAATATTTCACATCCTCAACGCCAGGAAAGGCTTGAATTGCAATTGTGTGTGTGAACCACTCATGTTCCATAGATTTGCATCAATTTACATTTCTGCCCTGGAATATAAAACATAAACACACATATGCAGCATTCCTATTTCTTTATAATTCTCTCTGGTGTCAGTTATGATGAAGTTAAAAGCAAGCAGTCTATGTTATTAAAACCTCTCTTTTACACCCTTTGCTTCTGGCATTATTCAGATGTTTACAAGATCACACTCTTTTTGTTCCCATTTAATTAATCTCATATTAATGCTCTTACCTTAATCTTGCTTTATAGTCACTAATGTTATACTTCCCAGTCTTTACATTACTGTGGACAAAGCCCGTACAAGTCTGGGCTCTTTGCCAACAAATTCCTTATTTCAAATATCCAGACACAACAGCCGTAATGATTTTGCCCACTCCTGGTTTGTATTAGCCACTGTCAGAGGCGGGAGTAATTTTTGAAAAGTGGAAGAAATTGAACCAACCTTGGCAATGCTTTTGGCTGGGGTCTATTACGGCCGGGGGACTGTTAAACAACCTGTCTGGACTTCGAAGTGCTGATTCAGGAGACCACAAGCTCCCCAAAAGTTATTGCTTTATCAAGTCCTGGCCTGTTGACAGCAATATGTGAGTCAAGAAAGAGAGTCTGATCTATCTGAGAACTGATTTCCTTTTCCTTTTCTTTTTTTTGGGGAAAACATGTCTGGAGCTCGAGCTGGAGTACTCCATGGTCTGGAATCCCTTATGGACTTGCTTTGCAGTCTTGCTGAGGATATAATGAATAGGAGTCCTATTTTTCTGGGTATTCATATTTCAAACTCCACCTTTCCCTTCTTCTAAAACACTGCCTCTTTCAGCTCCCTCCCATGGCTTATGAACTCCACAGGGCATCTACTTTTCCATGCGTAATATCCTAGGAGAGACCAAGGAAATTAGTTCATGATTTCATCAGTCATGGCCATTCTCCTGGATGTTCCTCCCCATCCCCAAGAATATAACCCCCTCCCATTTCTGCAGACAAGGGGGTTTCCTGCATTGGATTCCTGAAAGACTTCTCTCTCCTTGATAACTTTGCCTGAAACATTAATGAAACATTCTTCCTGAAGACTGATTAGTACTCATTGACCAAATCTGATGGTGCAGTGGTTAAATGCCTGTACTGCAGCCATTCACTCAAAACCACAAGGTTGTGAGTTCAAGACCAGCAAAAGGGCCCAAGCTCGGCTCAGGCTTGCATCCTTCCGAGGTCACTAAAATGTTCACCGCTATGATCTTTGGAATAGCGGTATATAAATAAAACATATTATTATTATTATTATTATTATTCCTTATGCTTTACAAACCCTCCAATTCTTCTGATTTTGCAGCAGAAGTCATGGTCTATGGAGCCATGAATGAGCAATGGAGCCTGGTGCTCTTCCCTCACCCTTCCTCCTGTCATACTCCAGCTTCAGCATAAACTGATCTATTTAGAGCCACATTCCTCTTTATGCTCACACTGATGGGATCTGGCCTAATTCTGGTTAACAAACCAGGAAAGTAAGTCAGGACCTTTGCCCTGAAACCAACACACCGTTAAAAGGGAGACAGGAAAGACAAGGCAATGCAAGGAGTGCTGATCTCTAATGTCTAATTCATATCTTCATTATTTAAAGCAACAGGCTTCCTTCTTTAGAGCAGAGTGAAGTCTGAAAACAGGAAAGTCCAACCCATTCTTCTCCTATAGGGAATTTTCTGATGCTTAATTATACCATTTTGACCATCTTTTAAGAGGGAACCTCCTAAAACCCAAGAGCCAGATGACTCTAGAGACCAGAGTTTGAATTTCTGCTTGGCTAAGACAAACCTCCTCTGAACACATGGGCTGGTACAGACAAGCGGTTAGCGCTGGCCTGGGCCTGAAAGTAGAGCTCAGTAGAGCTGGGCGTCCACCCATGCCCAGCCCTACTGTTGCCACCCGTGCGCCATGTTGGCACATGGGTGTTGGAATGCCCAAATGGTGCTCCATGGAAGGGGCGTCATCATGGAGCATGAGCATCATAATGGCACCCCTTTAAAGAAGCTGCCTAGAGCGGCTTCTTTTAAGGGAGGGGGTCAGTGCTGCAGCATATGGCTGCTGTGGCACTGAGTGTTGAGCCCCAAATCTTGCCAAGAAAACCCCATTATAGTATCACCTTAGGGTTGCCACAGGTCAGAAATAACATGAAGGCACACAACAAGAATTATGACATCTTAAACCTTAGGTTTCCATATCCAGCTCTGATTTTTATCACCTACATTATTTTGTCTTTAGTGTGCTTTGTTTTGGGGCTGGCAAGTGGAATGCAAGTATGAGTTTAATTTGCAAGTTTGATTGCTGGGACTTATCTTAGGCTAACCCATGTGGGGAAGAGAAAAGTGATTACTGTGACTGATACACATTATCTTCAGGTCTCAAAGATTTAATGCACAACAAAGGAAAGCTGAAATGGAGCGGGAATGGTGGTTTTTTTCCATGCCTCTCCACATGCCCTCAAAGCACTTCTATTTTCCTTCAGAGGGAGATGATCATAAAAATATGCCTTTAGTTGAATGGATTTTTCCAGCATGACAAAAGGTACACTTTTAAGATTGTCTTCCTTGGGAAGAGAATGGAAGTTCTATGACAGCATGCAGAGAGGCACAGAGAAAGTTGCTACTCTCCTGCTCCATTTTGACTTTCTTTTCTCATGTGATCAGGCTCTCACTTGACTTTCAGGTGCCAGATGTTACACAAAGAAGTTTACACAAGACATATGGCCTTTAATGGAAGCAGTTCTGAGTGGGGAGTCCAGTGGCAATGAGACAAAGGAGACAGATTCATTTTTTCTCACCTCTTCTTGAGATGTAGCCAGAGGGGGAAAAGGCCTCTGGTGGAGACACTTCCTTGGAAAGCAGTTAGTGCCTGAATCCCATCTTCTACCATTGAGGGTGGAGAAAGCCTTGTAAGGAAGAGCTCCCAAATCTTTATGGAAACAGTTATCCAGCATTTCTAGCATATTTTCCCATGCAAAAAAGGGAAGATTTAAAACCATAGCCTGAGATGGTTGCTCTAGGCAGAAATTTTCTCCAAGTCTACTTGAGCACCGAGGAGTTGCTTGGAAAGATACCAGAGAGAATTTCACACAATATGAAGCATATGTAGGGTAACTCAAGCTCCTTAAGCCATTTTCCCTTTTTGCTGGAAAGAAAAGGAATTCCAAAAGAATGCCAAAGGGAAATGGCTTCTCTAGTCTTTGTGCAAAAAATACTTTGAAACAGCATATATTCCTGGATCCAATTTTCATGTAAAGCAGAATGTTCTACTACTGCAGTGAAAGTACAGCCATGGGAGCACATGTGCTTTGTTCCACAATGTAGAAAAGAGGAAAAGACCTTCAAGGTGCATAAAAGAACATTATCCGCAGAATGCATTTCAAACATTATAACTCTTCCTCATAAGTGATGCTCATTTCTTTCAAAGAGAAACCAAAACTGCCTCAGAGGTGCACAGGAGCATAGCATATAAAACATTGTTTTAAAATCAGTTGGCCAGAAGCACAAAAGAAGGTAGAGCCATGCTAAAGGAAAAGTATTTTGAATCAAAGAAAAATTTAGAAGTTACAGATTTATAAGTTCCTAGGGAACTCAAGAGAGAGTTCCAGCGTGGTGTAAGAGAGCCAGTGTGGGGTACTGGTTTGAGTTTTGGACTGGGAAACAGGGAGACCAAGGTTCGATTACTGGCTCAGCCATGAAAACCCACTGGGTGACCTAGGGCAAGTCACACTCTCTCAGCCTCAGAGGATGGCAATGGCAAACCCTTCTCTGAAGAAACTTGCCAAGAAAATCCTATGATACGCTTGCCCTAGGGCCAGAATAAATTGAAAATGACTTGAAGGCACACAACAACAACAACAACAACAACAACAACAACAGGGAACTCAAGGAAAAGCATATAATGCTTCCTTCCCTCTGGGTTTTATTATGAACTTGAAATGAGCTATCCAAGGTGCTAAACCATTTTGGTGATGGGTTTCAGATCCTTGGATAACTCTATTAAACCTCAGATTAAAAACAGGAGTCGACTCACCGCCCCCTTGACATAGGGGTGCCAGTCAACACTGTTCAGTGTTTTTGCTTCACCTGTCCCACCATTTAAAGCAAGGATAATTTATTTCTTCCCATTCAATGAGAATTTTCTAAAAAGTAGCATTTTTCATGAATACCAACTAGTGTTCCTTTAGTTTCAGGTGACAATCCTCTACACACACCTTCACTTGATACTCAAATCAAGTACCAAATCATAGGCTGAAAGAACTGGATTATGTTCTTCTTTGAAAAATGTTCCCAACCGAACATGGGTGGGATAGCAGCTTGCAAAGGCAGGCTGTAGAGTTTTCTTCTTCCCAAGCACAACAGGAACAATTTGCCATTTCAATTCATGTCCAAGTCGAGAGCATATCTTTTACACTATCAAATTTTCCAGTCGTTTACAAGTAGTTCACCTGACTGCAAGGAGGACATTCAAAGCTTCTGTTCATTTGAAAGGCAAGGATAATGGCCACAGAGGAGGAACTGTCATACTAGACATCTTGTGAGAAGACCAGGAGATGAGAGTTAGGTGTATTTTGGTCTGCAGTTTGTTTTTTGTGATGTCTGAATGTGGGCACAGCTGGCAAACCTTCCATCACAACCTGAATTCTTTCTGTTGGTTTTTGGAGCAGAAAGAAGCCAGAGAGCCCACTGTGCCTGTGTTTGGATGTTGCAAGGAAAAGAAAAACACACCTGGCTTGTCTAGTCACTCATGCTAAGAGCCGGTGGCTTGTTGTGACATGTGAATTTGTCTGTATTTCAGTCTCTGGGAAGAAGTCCCTGAAAAATGCATGAGGAGCTGCTTTAATGCATCAAGGAGACATGGCAAGCTTTCCTATGAGGATACACAAAAAAGAAAGGTAGAAAGGGGTGTGTGTCTGTGATTTAAAAACAAGCAAGCAGCACTCTTGACAAGCTTGTTCTGAATCCCAGGACGATTCAGGTAGTCACTAAAAACCATTAAATATATATGTTAGCCTTTGTTTGGAACTGGGATGCCACCTTTTCCAAGTACTTTGGATAAAAGGGAAAAGTTCTGGACCCTTAGTCTTCAGATCTTAACACCACAGGGTCTCAACCCAAAGATTAATGCTTAATATCATCATTCCCTTAAGAATGCTGACTACAGATAGTTCTAGACTTCCACCTTGGATATAACTCACTTTTAGTATGAAGAACTGAAGAAATCAGAAGCTAATTCATTTAGTATACACACAGAGACACACGCCACCAAGAAGCTTTTTTTTAATTGCCCATTTTTATATTTCCACAAAGTGAAAAAACAAGACTAAAGTACAGGTTGAATTTCAAAATGCTAAATATTCCAAAATTGTCCACAATGGTGTCTGAGATAGTGATACCTTTCCTTTCTGATGGTTCAGAGTACACAAACTGTTTCACACATACAATTATTTTAAAATATTTTGTATAAAATTACCTTCCGTTTATGAGTATAAGGTGTATACAAAACATAAATGAATTCCATGTTTGGAGAGTCCCATTTCCAAGAGATCTCATTATGTATATGCAGTTATCGCAAAATCTGAAGACTCAACTTGAATCCCCAATTCATCCGCTATAACTCACTGTAATTTTCCCATTTTGTAAGAGCGCTATTTGCCAAATTGTTCATAAACTTCCTTGATCTTTAAAAAAATGCTTAGACACATTTAAAGTGGATCAGATGATATTTTAAGATGCTATAGGCTTATATAAACCTTCAAATTTTATATAACAAGTTACCCTATAAAAGTGTCATAGAACTGCAACATTGAATTAGATGAGCTGTATCTTTAGGTTCCAGATTTAGTAAATTGTTTTGGATTAACTGGGATTTCTTATATACATTCTGTCCATTTAGTTAAGTGATGTCCAAAGTGTGGCCCTGCAGTGGCATGTGATCCTAAGGGTGTTTTTGCAGGCCTCAACCCCATTAAACTCCCCAGACCATGGGCCATAAACATTCATAAGTATGTCTTTTGGCCATACTTCCCTGGTTGCTTTGGGACTAGCAAATCACCTTTTAAATACTTTGAATCTCTCCTCCCCATTTAATATTAAGAACAAAATTGTTTTTCAAATTCAGAACCAGGTTTCCAGCCACTTCTAGTCTTGTTTTTCCACTGTTTTGGAGGGATTTTTTCAGTCTTTGAAATTCCTGTAGGGCAAGGTTCCCACATCTTGGGGCTGGGTCCTGAATTTTTTCAATCTTCAGGACAAAGTGGAGGTATCTCTGGGCAAAAGCACTGTCTTGAAAAGTGTGTGCATATATGTTTTCCTCATTGTTAGATTTGGTGTTTTTGATCTGAAGGGCATACTCTGTGGAACTGTGGTTGATGCTGAAGGTCTCATGCGTAATGATATAACTTGCCACCCTTGCAGCATCACCAGGGTTTGTTCTCTGGTTTTGGCCCTGAAATCTCATGTCCTGGAGTAGTAGTAATGTGATAGCTAGAGTTGCCAGTTCAGGATTGTCCTAGACTCTGAGGTTTCTGGGCCTAGGGACCTGAGACCTAGGGACAGCCCCTGATGATGTCAATAAGGATTGTGCATTTAAGTACCAACCACAGTTTCTCACAGTGCCCAGTGTGTTCCAGTGCAAACAAATGAAAAGTGATGCATCAACAAAAACCAACCTGTATGCAAAGGGATCATACCGATATTCTAGACTAACCTGGCTATGACTCTGAATTGTACAACCAAACTAGTTCACTTCTTGAGCTCTTGAGCTCACATAGTATCTAGCCATGAGGAGTGATCTTGGGCTTGTAGTTGAAAGCTCAATGAAAATGTCAACCAATGAAGCTGGATAGTAAAAGATTTAGGGCGCACATGCACACACACACACACACACACACACACCAAGGACCTATTGGCACATCAAGGAGCTAAACTATGGAATTTGCCAATGCACAACATGATGGCAAACATCTTCATGTTGAGTTTCAAGAGAAGATGGCTATACATGACCTCTAGAACAAATTACAGCATTTTTGATACAAATTGTTGAGGAAGGAGAGCAGGGCAGCACAGTTGTCCTGATTTCCTACTTGTTGGCTTCACAAGGGAACCTGGTTCACTATTGTGGGAAATGGCATGTTGGGCTCTAAATGACTTTCGTTGAGTCCAGCAAGATTGTTCCTTACAAATCTTCTCATGAATAATCTGGGTTCTGAGGAAAGATTTAAAGGAAAAGACAGACTGACTGACAGGCAGCAAGGCATACCTGTCATGGTTCTGTAGTCACTACAAGACAAGTGGGAAAGAGAGGGAGAGTCATGTGAGACAGCAGTAGATCTTTAGATGCTTGAACATACTGATGGAACTGGGGAAGTCTAGGATAAAGAAATACTGAGATGCAAGTTGACTTTCACAGTGGGACCTCCAGTAAAAAAACACTATTTGTTTTAGTGACAGTTATGCTGATATCACATTTTTCTTCTTCGTCTAGTCTGTAAATGACACACACTGTGGGTGTGAGGTTGGCTTTTAAAGAGAGAGAGAGAGGCAGGCAGGCAGGCAATAAGGCTTACTAACCAGTTAGTCATCAGCCACTCATTCTTGGGGGGGTGATGAGTTCAAATGTAGTTCACAAAGGTGACCCAATGAGGCAGCTGTAAAATGTCCCAGGTGAACAAAAACTCTGGCTTGAAGTCTGGATATTAAGTTATGTGGTTTGAATGAAAAAACCAGCACATGCTTCCCGCATCTAACCTAAAAGCCATATGGACTACCCAACAGAAATTCATTCCAGAGCACTGAGTGAAACAGTCTTTTTAAAGAGGAATCATCATTGCAGGTGTTAGAGCAACACCTTCACTAAGCCTGTCCCCTGGAGCTGTCTCTCAAATAATTTTCTGAGGCCTGAATCCCACAAGCACCTGGTTTCTGAATATGTCTGTAAATGTCTTGTTTGATTACTGCAAGCAACACACTTTCATACAGAAATGGCTTCTCAGTTCACAGTCTAAAGAATCAGGGACATAGTCTGCCCATTGAGACAAAGCACTTACAGATCAATCCAGACGTTGAGTGTCAGTTCTAGGAATTAACTGGGGGAAAATCAACTGTTTTTGAAATGCAGAATATGAAATTTTCTTGGCTTAAAAATTAAGAAGCAAGCAACCTGATGCATCTCTAAAACTAACTGGCAGGGACACCACAGTTACATATTATCATAACACTGCTCCAGGCTTCTTTGAATGAAATGGATTACCTAGATCCTTTCCGATCTGGGCTCAGACTGGTTATGGGACAGAAAAAGCCTTGGCCACTTTGAATAATAACCTACACTAAGAGCTGGACAGTGGCAGTGCATCCCTGTTGGTCCTCCTAGATCTTTCAGTGGCCTTTGATACTACGAACCATGGTATTTCTCTGGATCATTTGGCAGATATAGGACTTGGGGGCATTGCTTTGCAGTGGTTCTGGTCTTGCTTGGCTGAACATTTCCAGAGACTGGTGCTGGGAGCTGTTGTTCAGCTTTTTGGCCATTAGCCTGTAGGATTCTACAGGTGTCAATACTGTCCCCTATGATTTTCAACTTCTACATGAAACCTCTGGGAGACGTCTTCCAGAGCTTTGGAATTAGGTGTCATGATGATACCAGCTGCGTCTCTCTTTCACAACTGATGCCAAGGATGTTGGGATAGTACTGAAGAATTGTCTTGATGCAGTAAAGAACTAGATGCAGAAGAACAGACTGAGGCTTAATCCATAGAGGACAGAAGTGCTGTTAGTCAGCAGGAAAACCAACCTGGGATTGGGATATCAGCTTGTTTTGGGTGGGGTTGCACTCACTCTGAAAGATAAGGATCAAAGCTTGGGAGTGCTCCTGGACCCAGCACTGCCCCTAGAAAGCCAGATTGCTGTGGAGGTCAAGTTTCAGCTGGGGTGCCAACTGAGCCCTTTCTTGGGGAAGGCAGATCTGGTTTCAGTGGTTCATACTTTAGATTCCTCCCAATTAGACTATGGTAATGTGCTGTATGTGCCTTTGGTATCAAGTGTGCATCTTAGAGACCATATAACACTAGTCCTGCAAGAAGTGCACTGGCTTCCAATTTGCTTCCAAGCTCATTTCAAGGTGCTGGTGTTGACCTACAAAGCCCTAAATGATTAGGGAATAAGATACCTGAAAGACTACTCCTCCCACATGAGCCTGCCAGAAATTCCAGGTCTTCAGAGGAGGCCCTGTTGTATGTCTCTTAAGTTGGGGATTACACATAACCGGGCTTTCTCCATTGCAGCGCCTTGACTGTGGAACTCCCTACCCAAGAAAGTCAGGCTGGCCTTATCTCTGTTAAGGGTCCGACAGGCAGTCAAAACAGTGCTGTTCTGCCTGGCATCCCATGTCCGAAATTGCTGTTCTAGCAGTTTCAGAACTGGATTCTAGGATTATTTTTAGACTGCTTTTAGGAGTTTTAAGAGAGTATTTTAATGTGTATTATAAATGTTTTTTAATCTTTGTATTACTTTGTTTTTTATTTGTTCATTGCTTTGGGAGCCCTTGTGGCTGCAGCTGAGAGAAGGTGGGTCTGGGTGAGGGCACTGGTTGAGACACTATTGTAGGATTGATAGTTAATGTGTTATACTGAATTACAGTATAATCATAGTACCTTTGCTTGTTTCATAGAATCATAGAATCGTAGAGTTGGAAGAGACCACAAGGGCCATCCAGTCCAACCCCCTGCCGTTCATATTGAGTTGTAGCTGCATCAAAATCTTTCTGAACAGATAAGACAATGTTTAAGTCTGATGACTATCAAAGAGCCATGGGAACAGATACTAGAGAAGCCAGAAAACCCCAGAGAGGCATTAAAATGAAAACAAAAACAAAAACCTCTCATCTTCTTCCCATAAAGATGTTCACAGCAGTCTAATAAAGGGCCCAAGAAAATGAGAATTCAGTGTTTTCTTGCTTTTTTCTGGGGATGGTAGCAAAGTAAGTCTGTTGCAGCACATTTTTGTTGTGCAAGTATAAATCTTGTGGCATCTTAAAGGCTAGCAAATTTCATTTACATAGGTTTTCATGGAGTAGAGCCCCCACAAAAGCTCATGCCAAATAACATTTATATTCCTTAAGCTGCCACAATACATTTTGTTGTTCTCTCATAAAGGGCTTCGTGATTTTAGTCTTAGGATCAAAGCCAGAAAATTGTTTTAAGAGACCTGAAGATAGTACTATACATGGGCACTGCTTCCTTTTGGATGGACACCAGTTTCTTTCATCATTCATCTTTTGGAATAATGGATTTTGTAGATTTTTGACACTAAACAGTAAAAATAACATTTTTTTCCATTTTGTCTAATTTCAAGGATATATTTGACTTATGTAGTCAAAATCTTTTGAGAAATGTTCTATTCAAATTAAGTTTGTTATTTAATGTATCAATAGTGATGTATAGTAATTCACAATAATTTCTGGTCTAATAATCTAGAGTTTGGTAATAATAGGTAACTATCACATAGTGCTGTCTCTGCCTTTCTTAGATTTTTAAAATTAAATTTTAAATTCCTGATGGGTCTCCCATAGTTTCAATCTGCATATTATTTCTCTTCATCAGTTTCAGAGCTTTGCCATTTAAATGAGTTGAACACAGTTCTGGAGGTTATTAGCTTTGTATTTAGTATCTTGCATTCTACACGTCTTAATTGTTCATGGTGAAGCCATACTAGATGTCACTGATATAGGTTCTAATGGTTAGTCCCAGGTGAAGTAAACCCACTGAACCAACTGCTGAACACATAGTAAATCAAATTGATTCAACAGATCTACTCTGTTTGACATAAAGAATAGGATTTGGATCACGGAAAACTTTTTGTCAGTGCTGTACCACTTCCAAATGCAGGACTCTTACAATTGATACTCCCCTTGCCCAAATCTTTTGCTGCAACTCAGATCGAATTTGTAAAAACAAATAATAATAATAACATGGATCCTAATGAAGTGACAAGAAAAAACACTAGGAGGCAATCTGATTTTGCACTCAGCCGCTCCAGTTCTATACACAAAAGCTGTCCGGGTTGCCTGGCAGCTGAATCTTCCTTCTTCACCACTGGTGACAGGACAGTATCCTCCACCAAACCTCAACAAGCTGGCTAAGGAGACTGAGGAGGAAAAGTGATCAATAGTAGCAGCTGGTGGCCCTGAGGTCTGGGGGACACTGAATCCATTCCAAGTTTGGGCTAGCTGTAAAGGGAGACATCCAAGTGCTGGACCTATTTAGAGGCAGGATTCAGCACTGTAGGCTGGAGAAATAACCCGGTTTGGCACCGCTTTAACTGCCCTGCCTCTGGGCCCCACAACAAACTCCAACTCCCAGAATTCCATAGCCTTGAGCCAAGGCAGTTAAAGCGGTGCCAAACCGGGTTATTTCTCCAGTGTGGATGCAGCCTTAGAGAACTCCTTTAAATCCTGGTTTAAAACCTGGAGTGGATTCATCGCCACTCCGACATGGGAGTTTACCAGCTGCCACTGGTGATGAACCTACTTTTCTCCCTGCATCCTCCTAATGCCAGCAAAACACCAAATGATGGGACTGACTCTGCTCCCACGCTGAATCTTCTTTGGATACTGCTTACAATGGCCTATGTTCTAATGTACCCAGCGACAGACAGACCACCAAATCTGGTACCAAATTTCCAGTAAACTGTACACAAACTGCTTCTACATTTAATATAATTCAATTATATATAATTTAATATAACTTTAATAATAATCCCCACTTAAATATATTAGATATATTTCATATTGCTATGTTGCACCTTCAGGAAAGTTAGAAATCAGACTAATAAAAGAAGTGGTAAAGCTCAGCAGAATGATTGTAAATGCAGCATTACCCACAAGAGTGGTAAAAGATTTATTTGCGTGTGTTTGAGAGAAAGAAAGAGAGTGACCAGTTCTATTTTATTTTTTAAAAAATTAAGCTGTGTGTGTTAAAGTATGCTTACAAAGAAAAGAAGAAAAAAATAAGGAGAAGAACAAGGGAGGAAAAAGAGAAATATATAACAACATAGGCTAGCTATATGCAGTAAGTTAAACTGCCTGTATTTCCAAGAATCCATTTTCTTGAAGTTGGCATCTAACACCAGTTTTATTCGGTATCTGGATTAATTATCTGAGAAAAGGAGAAAGGTGACTATTTATCAATTTCACAATTGCCGTTATACTTGCAAGATGCTATATTCATCAGAACTGCACTGAAAGATTAGAAACATGGACAGGAAATATAGTTTTAAAAAAAAGAACACTGAGCCCAGGAAAGCAACCTTTTGGATAATTTGAAACACAGATATTTGAAGGAGATGGAGTTACAAGGAAAGCTGAAATGGAGATGTAGGGAAATGGAGAAAGTACTGTGGCAAAATAAAAGTAAATAAATAAAAGGATTCAAGGTAGAAACCCTCAACTAAGTTACCTCTGATTTGGGGACTCCAAATTTTCCAGTGCAAAAGATGTTTTGATCTTCATCTATATATTGCATCAATATCCCTTTTAATCTATTTGCCAGTATCCACATATAGAGTTTATAGTCCACATTCATCAGTGCTATTGGCCTATAATTGCCCATTTCAGTTTGATCTTTATCCGCCTTAGGAATTAATACCACATTTGCCCCACTCCAAGAACTTGGTATACCTTCCTTAGCTATATTGTTGAAGACAAGGCACAACGTTATCAGTACTATCATTTTGAAAGATTTTATAGTATAGGGGCAGTATATCCATCAGGCCCTGGTGCTTTATTTTCCTTTAAAGCCTTTATTGCCTGCAATATTTCCTCCTTCTTAATTTCTTCATTTAAGATGTGTCTTTGTTCTTGTGTTATTTCTTTTATATTCCCCTCCCCCAAATATTTCTTTATATCCTTCTCTATCTCCGAGTTTCCTACCTCTCCTTTCAATAAATCCGAGTAAAATTCTTTAAATGCTTCTTTTATCTCATCTTGCTTGTTCAATTTCTTTCCTTTATATCTAATTTCTGTTATGATTCTCCTCTCTCGCTCTCTCTTTTTTAGCTTATAGGCCAACCATCGACCTATTTTATTTGCGCCTTCAAAGAGTTTTTCTGTTTTATCCTTTTCAATTTTTTATCTAAATCTTCTATATTCTGTCCTTGTATTTGTTGTTTTAGCATTCCTTAATTTTTTATTCTTTGAATCTCTCTCCATTCTTTCCTCTAGTACTTTAAGATCTTGTTTAATCTGTCTATTTTTCCCTTTTTTATTTCCTTTATTTCCGAGGCTCTTTTTTTATTAATAAACCCCTTATTACCGCTTTACCGGTAACCCATATTTTTATAGGCATCTCCTTTGTCTTATTTTCCATAAAGAAATATTTAATTTCTTTTTTCAGCTTTTTCACAAATTCTTCATCTTTAATTCATCTCTCATCTAGTTTCCAATTCCATTCCTTACTTCACTGCTTTATCTTTAATTCTAATTCTATTAATTTATGGTCCGACATTAATTTCGGCTCTATCTCCATTGCCACTATTCTTGGCAATACCTTTTTTGTAACAAAGAACATATCAATTCTAGATCAATTGCCATTTATGTCTTCAAACATCTTTTTCGCCATGTATTTTTTACTTGCATAGATTGCTTAACCCCCTTTTCCTTTTTTTAAATCAGAAGACCAAAATAACTCTCCTAATTTCTTATTTTTTATACGTAGATTTAATTTCATTTTCTCTGATTTTTGTTTCTTGTAGACACAATATATCATATTGATTTTTTCCCCAAATAATGAAATAATAATTTTCTTTTGCGTGTTTTATTCATACCTCAGACATTCAATGAAGCAATTTTGATTCTTGTATCGTTTCCCATTTTTTCCTCTCCCTGCTTTATACCTTTTGCTTAAGTTTCCTCCTCCTCCTGACTTAAGTTACTCAGTCCTCATTCCTCCTCTCTATCCACCTGTATACTCTTCTCTTCCTCTTCTTCTAAATTCGTTAAATCTTTTTTCTTTTCCTTTCCTTTTCTTAATTCCTCTCCCTCCTCTTCATCTTTTTTCCTTTTTTAAAATTTTCTAAGAAATTCTTTTGCCTTTTCAACTATCAATCCTAAAACTATTTTGTTTATATGTAGCTGTTGTTCCTTCTATCCTGTCCCATTTATATCTTATTTCATTTCTCTGGAGAAACTCAGTGAGGAATTTGTAATCTCGTCTCCTTCTCAAAGTCTGTGGGGGAATCTCTCTATAATTTTCTATCTCTTTTTAATCAATTATTAATTTTTGTGTGTAATTTTTTTGACACAATTTTTATCTCACCCTAATATTCGTGAACCAAATAGCAATATCCCTGGGAATATTTCTTTCCCTTGCTATTGCCAAGTTAATTCTGTAGATTCTTTCTGTTTGCAAATCCAGCATTTCTTGTGTTATATCAAGGTATTGTGCTAATATTCTTTCTAATAGGCGCTTGTTTTGTACTTGTGGGATCCCTCTCAATCTTGCACATCTGTCCCTTGCCCTACTATCTTGTAAGTTCATATATTGATTTTCTATTTGTTGTTCTTTTATTACCCATTCTGTTTTTTGTCTGGCTCTCTAGTCTTAACTGATAAGTCCTCTACCTCTGTTCTTATTCCAGAGAGTTCTCTTGTTAATTTGTCTATTTATTTATTTTGAGATCCCACTTATTTCTTTTTGTAAATCAGATCTGATTTCTTCCCTATTATCTTTCAACTCCACCTTAATCTCCTCTCTAATATCGTTAATTTTTTTTAATTGTCTTAACTCCTGCAGTATTAGCACATTTATATCTGTATGTGAATCTTCCATTGTTTCTACTCGGGGGCTTGGGGAACCTTGCCCTCTCCTCTGCATTTGGGATCTTAATTTACTTCTATATGTTCTCCTCATCCCCTTCCCCCCTTATCATTTCTTTTTTCTTCATTCACCCCTTTCCCTTATCTGAATCAAACAATCTTACATATTCTCCACTCATTCATCTTCGATTGCAGGTTTTTATTTATTTTGGTTTTGGAGGTTCTTTTGAACTCCATAAGAGATTAAAGGAAGAAGAGTCAAGGGTCAAGAGACCAAACTAAAGCCTTGACCGATGAGTTGGTTATTGTTCTAGAAAATTTGTCTGT
>NC_056522.1:165447388-165491023 GCF_019175285.1 Sceloporus undulatus | reverse complement strand
CAAATATATGAAGTGAAGGAACTAGATAGGTTAACAGCAATGATAAACAAAAAGGACACAGATAAGTGGGGAAAAGAATGGTCTGCAGTGACATACAAATTAGAAATTCATTATTATTATTATTATGCTTTATTTATATAGCGCTGTAGATTTACACAGCGCTGTACATACAAACAATAAAATGGATAAAGTAAATCTGCCCATGGCATACAATCTAAGAAATAACAGCATAATACATATAAATAATACATAACAATACAGGAAAGGGTTCAATAAAGTAAAGCAGGCAACAGATTAAGAACATCAAATAGCAACTAATAGTCCCGCAAAGCCTGGGAAGAATGCTTCTCTGAACAGGATGGTCTTCAACTCAATTTTGAAACTGGTTAAAGAAGTGATGAGCCGTGTTCGTGGGCAAAGGAGATTCCAGGAGTGAGGGGCAGCAAGTGAAAAAGGACGAATCCGGGACGGAGCAGAGAAAATCCTGGGCTGAGACAGCAGACCTTGACTCCCAGAATGGAGGGCAGAAGGCGAGGAGAAAGAAGGTCTGATGAATTAGGAGGGGTCAGCCCATGGAGGGCTTTAAAAGTCAGCCACAGGAGCTTACACTTAAGGCATTCAGTTTATAGATAGCTGGTTGAATCTATCTGGATTTGTTAAAAGACAATTGAATTATATTAATTAAAATGATTAATTAACTTACTTAAAATACCTATTATCTTTACTTATTTATTTCTGAAATTTAACATGATGTCATTTGTGTCTCAGGAGAAAGAGGTAAGTTTTTTAAACTCAGGAAAGAAATCATAGGTATTTCTTTTGAGGCATGCTTCCAGGCCTGGTTCAAAAAGACTACCCAGTTACAGGATTTAGTATTTGCAATGCTTTGTCAGTATTTACAGTGTCTTTGTCAATTCTTACAACGACTTTCATGAACCTATCTTGCTTTGCCTTTGCTTTGTCCTTACTTTTCTAAATAAATGTACTTAAAATCAAATGAAATAATAAGTGTACATTAGGCTTTCTTGGGGGTGCTCTGAAAGTAATGGAATGTGACCAGGAATAAGGGAGGGGGGCTGCACATCATTTCAATGCATTTTAAACAATTGTTGAACATCTCTCACATCGAAGCTGCTGGTGTCTTCTAAGCCATCTTGGCCCTACAGTTTTAATGCTTACTTTTTCGTATGTTTTTAGGTGCATTTTTTTTAAAAATTGTAAGCCACCTTGAGTCCCAATTTTGGGAGAAAGGTAGGATATAAATACATATAAAAATGTTGTTACTGTTGCTGGCTGAGCCGGGATTCAAACCCTGGTCTCCCAGAGTCCTAGTCCAACACTCAAACCACTCCGCCATGCTGGCTCTCTTACAATAAACATATACATATACATATACATACATATATATGTATGTATGTATGTATGTATGAGAAATATGTGAAGTTTTCAGTATTAAGGTAAGGGTGAAGATTTCTTATAGCTTGGATGCTATTTTTCCTATGTATGTTTTGCCAGTTTCAAGCCCTTCAAGAGAATGAGACAATTAACCAAAACTCAATCCAGTTGGAAAAAATACAGCTGGGCAACAAATAAATAAAGAATCCCTAAATAAGGAGAGTCAGGCAGAGAGCCAAAATTGATTCTTGGCCCTTTCTAGGTGCACTGCAGTAACTGAATATGATAACATAAGCAAAGATTTGGAAGGGCTATCATATCAGAAAAGACAAAGGGTAAGAGACGAGAGTTTGCTCTCTAGCAAGTTAAACTCCAAGATCTCTCCCTGGAACTGGTAAACAGGCCTCAAGGTGATCTTTATACTTGACATGTGGCTATGTTGACCAGTGGGTTCAGTGTGGTAAATCATGTAGTTCTCCTTACTGATTCTTAAATGGTCAGACACAGTTATAGAAAATACAAAACTGTAATGATTTATTGTATAACAAATAAGTTAAACGTGAACTTTCTAAATTCTGTCCACATCTTCAACCATTGTCTATATTCCTAAAGAGAATTTTTTTAAATTGGGTGTCCTTTGGTTTTTGCCTAGGAAATTCTATAACCACATAGACAATCTGATGTCCAACAGATTTGTCGGGTATTAATTACTTTAACTCCCAGCTGCCATGACCAGTAGCAATGGATTATGAGCAATGTAGTCCAAACTATCTGAATGGCAGCATTGTACAATGCAATGATAAAAATACAATTTCTTATTAAGGCGCATGGACATATTTCTGAACATACTGACACCTTTCAAGCGGCAAGGTGCATAACATAACCAAGGCATTACCACCAAAGTGCATGTCCAAGATGAAGCCCTTTAAGAGTTGCAAAATTATTATGGGGAACTCTTACCACATTGTGGCATAAGTATTGGACTCATTACACAAGCTTTTGTGGTGGAGCAAAGTTTCAGTAAGGCTGGAAAAGAGGAAGAGCTTTTAAGGAAGCAAATAAGTTGCTGAAGTCATCTATCTTTCTCACACAATCACAGAAAAATAGAAATAATTTATTTTGTCTTGTTATGACTCTCTCTATGGAGTCGGAGTATTGCTAGGCCACCCAATGATCACTGGACCAGAGTGTGGTATCATGAGTAACATTTCAGCATCACCAGCAGGGAATGGTGGTTGGTAGTTTGTATTTTAGGAGATTAAAAATCTGTACCTGTACCTAAAGCCAGGCCACTATTTTCACCTATGTTTAATTTTATTTATCTTTTGAATGCATTATACTACTTTATTTTATGTGTGATTTAAATATCATTTAAATTTCACTTTATATGTGTGTATTGCACATGGATATCTCTTATCTAGCACACTGTGTGATTGTTTTATATCCTGATTTATTACATCAGAACACTGTTGTAAAATTCAATCTTTGGCACCAAACAAAGTAATAAGATTATAAATCTCCTAATACACAGACCGCCAAGCACCCAGTTTCCATACCATCTCCAAACCTCAAACTATGACTCTGGGGGGAAAAAGGCAGTCAGTTCTGCTTTTGGGTATTACCACACCACATTCCCATCCAAAATGAAAAACACTTTGTCTTGATTTCTTTTGCAATCTCTTCTGTTTCTCCCCCCCCCCCTTTAAATATCTGGATAGAAAGCTGGAGAATCCGAGCTACTCTAATGTGCCTTCATTTGGTGGATTGGAAGCTGTCTTTTAATGAGGCAGCCCTGATTGTGTTGACAAGATTGTGTGTTAAAAGTGGATGGCTGGCAAGTGAAGCCCAGTTAAACTTTGTTTTGAAAAATTAGTTCTAGATTTGGGACTTCTGACTCTGGATAGGAAGTATTTTTTTTCTTTTTTAATAAAAGTTCAACCAGAAATGTTCAGTAGCAGCCAATGCTCACTGAAGTGGATGGCGTAGAGAACGATTTCACATGACGTCGCACAAAACCCACCATAAAAGTGGTCACAAAGAAGCATTAACACACATCTTTTAACTTTTGGGATTCCAGCGACAATGCATTTCCGATATCTCTTTATTTGTGCTAGTGCGTGTGATACTCAGTCACACAATTACTTATCATTTTTGCTTTATTTGCGGGATGCTTTAAATGCACTTTAATCTCTCTTTAATGCCGAAATTAGCCCCAGTGTGATAAACTCCTATGAAAGGAAGGGTGAGAAAGGGGGTATGTATGGGGGCACCATAATTGTGCTGTGCCAATGTGTCATTGGGCACATGGATGTGCAGTAAAGGCAGTTGATTGATCATGTGGTGATGCAGCCAGTCCTGTGAGGTATCCAATGGGCCATCAGCTGGGGGGGATGGGGGGGCAATCAGCAGCTGCTGGAAGAGCATGTGCAACGGAACAGAAAAAAATAATAATGGTGCACTGTGGTTTGCAGCTGCAAATGCTCCATTTTGGTGGGGCCTTCCTTGCAGTGGGAGGGGGCTGATGCAGACTGCATGTCAGTTGTTGGGCCATTGTGGGAGTGTGCGGTGCTGTCGGTGGGTTCTACTCATGAATTGGGAAACCCCAGGGGTAAGCCTGCTTTTTCCTCTCCATTTGCTCCCAGATTAAGTAGACTCGGGCTGAAGCAGACAGCCCACCAGTAGCACTGGAGGCTATTCTGGGCATGATCAGGCTGCAATTGTGCTGGGACCATGGCGACTTCAAGGTCTGCTTCCAAAGCGGGCTGCCACCACAGCTCCAAACTGGCTGCTGCCAAGAGCTAGATTATTCACACATCTTTTTGATCTGGTACAAAAGACTGGATCATGGCATTGGAGTGGCATCCAGCCACACTTTGGTGGCCAGCATCATCTGAACACCACATCTCCAAAGCAGCCAGAAACCACCTCTTTTGGCCTGTGCATTTCAGGCCTCAATAATATTATATCACCTTGGTTCAGAAGAGTTGGGTGGTGCTAGACTTGGTGCTGCACATGGAGAGGGGAAAAGGTGCTTCTGTGCTGTGAGAAAAGGCATTCAGCCTATGCTACTCTTTACATCTGCTACACTCTTTCAGTAAAGCACACATGCCACTCTCTATAAAATGACTCTGGCCTCAGAGCTTTCAAACCTGGAAAAAAGTATGAAGGGAAGCCTTTGACTTTGTCTTCTCCACTGCAAGACTGCAAGCCCCAATGAACAGTGTAGGCTTTTTAGTGACATGAACTCATCATCATCATCATCATCATCATCATCATCATCATCTTGATTTCAGTAAGCCTTTGACAAGATCCTCCATGGATCAAGGTAGAGAACAGCAACAGATTATATTAAAACTCATTACATCACTTAAAAGCACATGGCATCATGTTAAAATACATGGCATCAGTTTAAAAGAACATATAAGAATAAGAGCTTTATTGCATGACTAAAGGCAAGATGCAGCATGAGAGAAGCAGCTTTCTCTTTGCTTCTGCACATGCCATCAAGGCACTTCTCTTCTAAGGAAGGCAGTTGTATAAGCATGTCTTTTATCATGCTTGAACAATCAGTTTGGTAAAAACCGTGCTTTTACAACCATCTCTTTCTGGAAGGAGAAGAGAAATGGTATAATAGCATGTGGAGATGCAAGGAAAAGGCTGCTTTTCTCTCACTGCATGTTGGCTTTCTTTTGTCATGTGATAAGGTGCTAATACATACTATAATAGTTTTAAATCCATAATTTAAAGTTCACAATTTAAAAATAATCTGGATAGGCCTTCCAGAAAGGAGTAGTCTTTAATGTTGTTTTAAGTTCAGACGGTGTGTTCAGCTGTTGAATCTCTTCCAACAGGTTGTTCCAAAGTCTAGGGGCAATTGAAGGAAAAGCCCTCCAGTTGCCAACCTTACCCACATTATTGCAAGATGATGACGATGATAACAATTACAAAGATGATGATGATGAAACTAGAAAACATTCGTAGAAGGCCTCAAGTTGCCTAGTAAGGATGAAGGATGCTCAGTGGGCATACAAGCTTAAGCTGGTTGTCTGTTGAGGGAGGGGAGATGAAAAGCCAGAGCTCAGTGAAGAGAGACACAATATATTATTTGGAAACATGGTGGGTCCGGTTTGCCCAAAGACTAAACAGAAGTACAGGTTGCTGGTTCCAGTTCTCCAAGATCAAAAATGTGGGTTAGGATAGCTCACATAGAAAGACATTTCACAGATGAAAACTGGGTTAAATAGTCAGAGACCAACATAATGGCAAAGAAAAACTTTGGCCTGGTTCCACAGAAATCCTAAAACACTCTTTGCACGGAAAATGGTCTGTTCCAGACAACAGTAGATTACATTGAAAGAGGAAAGAGGAAGAAGCAAATTAATTTTCAAGCTACTATGAATACAAAGCAGAAGTGGTGTGTATTAGAGAGGGGGGCATACTTTTAATCAAAGGTTAAAGGAATCAAATTCAAGAAGGAAAAGTTCCTGTTGCGTAGAATAGAAGAAGAAGAAATTAGAGTGGGAAAATGAATATGAATTCAGAATGTGACATCATTACTTCTTCCTCTTGCTACCTGATTGAAAATGATTCATAAAAATTATTTTAATAGCATTATAAACATTTTTAAGTCGAAGCAACTATAAAGTGGCTTATCCAGAGAGGAGGAAATTCAAGATTTCCAGACCTTTTTGTTTTGATTTTTCCTAGATATTCATGGTTTTGTATCTAAACTCTTCCTTGAAATATCCCGAACATCCCCCCCCCCCTTGTGTTCTTCCCCCTCGCTCTGATCACATATCACATCTGGACTGAGGCAATGTTTCAGAAATTGCCTCTCCCCAATTTCCACTGAGGCCCTTTCAATTATTATTCAGGAATTATAGTTGAAGTGTTAAAGTGTTTTAGCAATATTACACCAGTTAAACATTGGGATCATTTTCTTTTATTGCTAGCATTCCTCTTTCTCTTGCTTGATCTCTCTTGAATCTATTGCCCTGGAGAAACTTGCTATGTTTCTTGACGGCAGCCAATTTAGCTAGCTCTGGGATGACCGAAACACACCGCCAAGGAGAGGTTCATTTCCTTTTGGGAAATCTTGGTTTAATTTAACCTGACCTGGAGAGTGGAAATAAAAAGGCCTTCTCAGAAGTGCTGGGGGTTCCCTGGGAATATTTCACAATGGGGAAAACACCACGTAGATCTCACAATGTCAAGAACAAAAACAGAAAGGAATAAAACCAGGGACTTTCTGCTTTTTCCAGTCCATCCAGATGGGTTCTAAAAGTATTTTAATAGCATTATAGTGCTCTGAGTGTTGGACTAGGCTCTGGAGACCAGGGTTCAGTTCTCTATTTGGCCATGGAAACCCATGGGTGAACCTGGGTGAGTCACTCTCTCAGTCCCAGAAAACCCCAGGATATGGTTCACTGTAGAGTCACAATAACTTGGAAACAACTTGAAGGCAGACAGCAACAACAGATTATAAGAAACATCAGTGACTGGGAAGATGTAACCCAGCATAGAAAAATGAAGAAAGATGGTGTGAGAAAGAGAAGGGCAGGAGAAAGCAGATTATGCCCATGCCTTCCAAAAAGCTGATATAGCCAAGGTTCTCCAAACGTGAATAGCATTTGCTTGGCTGAAGCTGATGCATTTGCCAAGATACCTCCTATCCCTAGATCAGGAATTTGTTCAGCTTAATCAAGGCCACCCCAAATCAGCTCGAACCCAATGGCAGTACCCCAATCAAGAATGTCACCAGTCCCACTCTATGCACAGCAGACACTATGTCTCATCAGTCATTACTGTTTTACTAATATTTTGTTTGTTATTGCTTTTGAAGATCGAAGTGGGAGCTATTTTCTGCATTCACTATAAAGACCTTTACATAGATAAGGCATTCTGGCATGTAAGAAGGCCCATAGTTCAAGTATTTGTCCAGCCACACTGGAGGCTGATGCCCCATTCTCTCCAAAGGCTTTCATCCATCCTTGGGCCCTTTCACACTATACAATTATAGTCTTGTTGTTCCACTTTAGCTGCCATGGCTGGACCCTAGCGAAACCTATGGCTTCTGATGGTGTACTGCTTTTATTGTTTGTTTTAAGGTAATATTTTAAATGGTTTTAATTTTGTTGTTAGTGTAATACTGCTTTGATCAAATCTTTTTAAAATATCCATATTTTTTTATTGTAATTATCTCTGTTTTGTCCCTGTTTGGGGAAAGGAAGGGTATAAATGAAGTAATGGATTGATGGATAGGCCTCTGACTTTTCCTTATGGCAAATTCCAGGATTCTATAGGATGCAGCCATAGCAGTTCAACAATCAAAATGCTATCATTGTCTAATGTGAAAGGAAAGGGAATTTATCTGGTTGATCCTCGACAAGAGTCATTGGTCAGAATTCTACATGCTCTAGTTATTTACATGACTATTTCAGCTGTGTAGCTAAGTAGTGTTTCCTGACTACTTGATGGGGCCTGTCACTGTCACTGTCACTGATTTGACTTTTTTCTAATGTCTGCCTAAAAGTTTGTGGCTTTGAGCATTAGTCCATCTTTCTGAATCAGTGTATCTGCAAAGGTCACAGCTTACTTTCATAACCTTCCTGAAGTGCAATAATTTTATCGCCCAGTATACATCTGTTTCCTGTTTCAAACATTGAAATTTCACATTCTCACCCCATGTACCACTTCTGGGGAAACCACTGGGACAGCAGATTATTAACATGTTGCATTAATGTACACAATTATGCTTTGGTTCTTCCTACTTGCCAGATATCCTCCCGCTCACCTCAATTTAGGAGAAAGAAAAAAACAATAGTCATATCTCTCCAGATTTGCTGAAAGATAAACGGATTATTGTGTACTGATTGTTTAAAATGAAAAACAACATTCCACAATAAATCATCTCAACTGAAGGATAAACAAATAACAACATTTAAAATGTACTAAATATGAATCTCATTTGGGGAGAAAGGTGAGACATAAATCCCATAATTAATTAATTAATTAATTAACATACATAATTACTCTTACCCCTCTCAGCACTGTCAATGTAGACTATATAATGAACAAAAATGTTGTTACCACCCAGAGAACATAGAATCTATATGTGACACAATATAAAGTAGTAGATCAAAGTGGCATGATTCTAAATATACCATTCAGTCAACAAACAGAAGGAATACGTGCACCATATGCTATGCCACGTGAACACATATCCACAGATGTGCAGAATTTAGGGCAGGAGTAGGAAACTTTGGCAGGTTCATGGGCCAGTTCTTCCCACCTCCAAAACCCACCCCACACTAATGTGTACAGTGAAGTCCAAAGGTGACAGCAAACTAGGAACACCCCTTTAAATCTAGCAGGACCTTTTTTTTTTTACTGGTGTTTGCATGTGTCTACACTGTACAAGAAAATCATTTTCATGCTGCTTTTACTGCCATGATTCAGTGCAATGCAATACTGTGTTTTGCAGTTTTGTGAGCTATGTAGTCTTCCCTATCAGAGAGCCCTGGTGCCACATCAAACTACAAATCCCAGAATTCCATGGCATTGAGTCATGGACGCTAAAGTGGTGTCAAATTGCTTTGTTTCTGCAGTGTGGGAGCAGCCTATGTCTGCAGCCTGAGAAGAGGTGTTATAAAATATGGACATAGCTCTGCAAAATAGACGAAGGCATTTTTTCACTATTGTGGGGATGGATGACAAAAATGAAATGCAAGACGGGCTGTTCTGAATTGTTTCACATCAAAATGTCGTTGCAAGACAAATGCATGAGTGTGGTTGCAGAATTGTTGTCACTGGCTGTTAAAATTAGAGAGAGAGAACTACTAAAAAGGGGTCTTGACTAATGGATCTATATCCTGGTGCCATAACTACATAATCAGGATAACCCCCAATGTTGTAATCCAATCTGACAACTTAATTTGATTCTTAACTTTCTGCATTTTAATGAAACCTTTCTATTTTATGTTCGTTTTATGTTACATGTAAACTTTTCATTTATATGTTTTAAGTTATTGTATGCCTTGACTATAATAATAATAATAATAATAATAATAATAATACATTTTAAATATTTTTTATTTTTTAAACAAATTTTAAAATTTCCTTGAAAAATATCACATTTTACCAAATTTTCACTTTAACCATATGAAACTATGTATGTAAAAATACATAAAGGTATATTCTTAATTTTGTTAATTGTTTATGTCACAATTATTACCATTACATTCAGTGATATATGGGACCTATGATTTATTAGTAACATTAGTACAAAAAATGTTACTATGGATTCTGTATGGTGCAGTAGGGCAGGGGGTCAATGGGAGGTGATACCATGAGTTACTGCACCAAGTGACACCAACTTTAGTGATGACAAATATATAGCCGTGTTAGTCTGTAGAATCAGTATGTAGAATCTTGTAGCACCTTTGAGGCTAACTGAGAGAAAGAAGTTGGAAACACGAGCTTTCCTCGACTTCAGTCTACTTCCTCGGATGCTTTTGGTGGAGTGGAAGCCACTATCTGACTCCATTCTCATGGAGGTGTCCTACACTCATCTATTCTCCCTACCTACAGGCTAGTTTCCATGGCCAAACTAGTCTTGCCACCTAATTTCCATATCCAATGGCTATGTCTTAGTCCACCATAGTTAAACTGGACTTGCTATTTCATTTAAATACACAAAGGATTTTGAATTTGAATTGAGATTTTCAGAGATTTTCATATATATGTCTGTCCCTGGTTTCCACTCCACCAAACGCATCTGAGGAAGTAGACTGAAGTCTATGAAAACTCATGCTGCCAACTTCTTTCTTTCAATTTTTCTCAAAGGTGCTACAAGATCTCTCTATCTAGTGATGCCACTGTTTCTGCTGATACTTCTGTGCTTCCTTTCCCAATAGAATCCAGGAGGGTTTGATTAAACACATGTACCTCAAAAATAACAAACCACATTGCAGCTCTGCATGCAAAACACATCACAGGCCTTGTGTTTACTCCACACCTTTAACTCACAGCATCTTTAAAAGAAAAACAAAACAGCCTTTTCTTATTAAAGGAAGCGATGTGACAAAAACAGCTTAATTACCAACTGCAAACTAGTGTAACATGACATCTTCTGAAGACTGAATGAAAACCCAGGCATGACAATATAGAAGACTTGTTTGATGTTCACATGTCAACCCAGCGCTCTGGTGTTTTTGCTTCTTCTCAGCTATTCTAATGTAAATGAGACTAGCCAGTCAGTTGCGTGAGCACATCAAGGCTTCCAGCAGCTGAAAGAGGACAAGAAGCAAAGTCCTAGGGAACATGCGCAAGGCCAGAACAATGGCAACCTGGGTGGTGAAACTAGCATCTTCACACTGGTTTGTTAGTGGTGGTGGTGGTGTTTTAAAAAACAACTTAATATGAACTTTTAAAATTGTTCTCATGTACAAATGACATACAATATTTTTTATTCATTTATTTGTTAGAGTGATTTCTATAGAGCTGCCTTGGATCCTGCTCTGGAAGAAAGGTGGCATATAAACAATATAATAATGTGGAATAATATAAATACTATCATTCTTTTAAAATATTCAGTTGCGAAATGGTGCATTAAAAATACAATTACAAACCAAAGCAGCGCATTGAAGGTTTTTTTTTAAAAAAAAGTAAAAATGTACAATTTTTTTTACAAAATTATGCAGTGGCAGCAATTGAGCAACACAGACTATGGCTTTTATACAAACTGATCAATAAGGTCCAATAAACACATTTCCAAACTGGGCAAAAGTATTAGGAAGGTTTTGTGTTTGTTGCTGCAGTTCCCCCCCCCCCCCCCCTCTCTCTTTGCAGCTAGGAATTTAGGGTCTCAACAGATTGGCATAAAGAGCTGGTGTGGGGGCAGAGTGGGAGCATGGTGACTGCATGTCGGCTGCCCTGAGTCCACTCCCACGCATGCTAGGGAACCCTTTCTGTGGCACAAAAAGGAGCCCCTTTTTGCGACTTCTTTTTGTGCTGTTGAAAGGCCAGATCAGGGTCTCTGTATGCAGTTGCCGCAGTCCCGATCTGGCAAGGAAAAAGGCAGCGTCCTTCCACCCCTTAGGGGCTATTTGTACAGCCCCTTAATCTGTACAAAATCCTCCCTTTCTCATTTTTGCACAGAAAACAGCATTTTGTGTATGTGGAGAATATTATATTTTCTGTTCAGAAATCTTTTTTAAAAACCATTTCCCAGATATTTCCAAATACAGTACTGTATTCTTTCCATGAGTAGTGCTGTACTGGACACTCTGATAAGACCCAGATTTTTGTTTGTGAAGCTATCTGTTTTAGGCTGCCTAAGATAAAAGACCTTTAGTACCTGTGGAAAGGAGAATTTGACCATGAACTGGTCTATGCTGGAATGATGGGAGGGGAATTACCAGTAAAAACTTTCACACTTCTCTTTAAAGCCATAAGGGCATCAAAGGTCTGAATTTTGCTTCCAGTCATGGATTATTACTGGGCTGTAAACTGCCTTGTTGGGGAAAAGGTGGGGAATAGATTAAATAAACAGATTTCAGAATGAGTGAAAGATGAATAAAAGCAACAATGAATTAATTGTTAATTCTTAGTTAAACCATTACCATTTAGTATTTCTAATTGAGTGTTGCCTTTAAAATAAATAAAATTGAAAACAAGGTCTTGGCTGCAGTTTTACAAATTAACAGCCATTGTATTGACACTGCTCAGGTTATCAATACTCCCATTATTTAAGCAGAATCAACATGAAGAGAATTATCTGAGTTGGCTGTCTCTGTATGCTGCCCTTTGCCCACAGAAGCATAGGTTCAGGACCTGTGGCACAGGACATGATTTAAAAAGATTAAACTAATATTATTTTATTGATATCTCAATACCCTCCAATATGAAACCTGGGACATGTGTGTCAAAGCAACATCAGAATGTGATCAAAATGGCAAACGTTATTAGGGGCGAAGAAGGTACAAGCTAGGAGAGTCAGCAGTGGGTTGCTTTTTCCTGCGCCTGCTGAAAGAGCCAGCCTTCTCTCCTTTCCTCTCTGCTCAGTTAACAGTTAACAGAGTGCAAACTACTTTTGTACTTTGAACTCTGTTTGCAGCAGTGGAAATAAGCCAAAAGCAAAGTCGGAAAGTGGGAGGAGGAAAGAGAAACTGGGACATTTTAAATGCAGCTGAAAAGGTGGGATGGGATTAAGAGACTGTCCCTGCCGAATCGGGACATCTGGACAGTATGGTAACTACTTGCATTAGGTTGACTGCTACCTTCCTTTCTTTAGCTAGTTTTGTGCTTAACTGTGCAGTTTTTGTAGGATTTAGGGACACATGAATTGATGTGCAATGGAAACCACAGACATCATGCTTTCTCTGTGAAACAGTTCTCAATTTTCTTTTGTTGTCTCCCAGCCCCCATAGTTAAAAATCTCAGTGAAACAACAGATGGTACAGAATTGGGAGAATAATGATGTAAAGCTCTTCTTGATAAAATGCTTTGTCTTAGCAATGGCATTCTTGTTAATCTCTTTCTAGTTCATGCCACCCCTAGCAACCTTTGTCTGGTAGAGAAAGAGTTAAATGAGCATGCCGGCTTTATTTCTATTTGTTTTCATTCTGGAGACCATGTATGGAAACAAGGAAATGGGGCTGATCCCACTGGAACTGTGTCAGCCTTTAAAATGTTTAAACAGCAGGAGAGGGCATTGGTTAAGTTAAACTGTGATCATGGGAAAAAGAGATAAAGAAGATCCCTCTGGGGTTAGAGTGAACTTTGTGATTGGTGAGTGAGTCTTGAAATGCAATCACTGTGGAATTCAAGCTAACACAAGTGCTCAGAAACATCCATAGATCCTTCAATGTATGATAATGGCTTTCCCTTAAAAGGAAAAAGACGACTTCAGATGGACTGCAAACTGACATGAGTGTGACAGTTTTTTAAAAATGTATTAGTGTCCTTGATGTTTTGGATGGCAGAAGAAAAGAAACTCATCAAGATGGGGCATAGATGGATTATTAGTGTGATATCTAAATAAAGAGGATCCAAGTTCAAATTCCTAGCTGCAAATAGTCTTCTCACAGCAGGATGAAAATGGATGCATGCTCTTGGATAAGATATTGATTGGGGATCTAGAATCCAAACAGCACATCCAGTTTTAGGGGACTCAGGGGTGTAGTTAAGGGGTTAACAAAGTGATGGTATTGTCCCCATAAGAATTCTCCTCCCCCAATGAACTTTTCCTTCAGTTCCCAAATTTAAAGATTTCTGCCCTGGAGGGGTTTCTGTTTCTTAAAAAGCAACTCCTCCATATCACATAGGGAATCAATTCTGAATCTCAGGGAGTTTCCAAAACTGATTCTCCAAAGCATGGATGGTGGAGGTCAGAATCTATCGGCCACTAGGGGAAGAAAACTCTGTTTACATCAGGGTGGGAATTATGTGCCCTTCCAGATGTTGCTGGAGAGAAAGTCCCAACATTTCTAGCCTGTACAGCTAAGAATGAGGAAGGCTTAGGAAGAAAGGAAGGAAGGAAGGAAGGAAGTTGCTCAGTTCTTTCTTCTTCTTCTTTAAATTTTTATTCATTTTTAACAACATAAATTTACATTTTTTCCTCTTAAACCTAACATTCACTCTCGTAAATATAAAAGAGAGTTGTCTTTTCATTTATCTAAATCCTCTCTTCTTCTTTTCTTCTCTCTGACTTCCCATTTCTTCTATGGTATGATCGACGTCAGCATATTTGACCTCGTATCTATATCAAACGTAGAAGAAGCTCAGTTCTGAGCAGGTCACAGAGTGCTCTCAGTTTAACTTTACTATGCAGCCCATTAAGAGCAGGTAGACTATGGGGGCATTCATGCTTACGTTTTTGTCCTGAGGAGATCTGGATCTCTACGGTGACACAATACCAAATTGATGTTCCCACTACAGTTTACGTGCCTGAATCTCTCTGTGGCATTTAAACCCTGATCAACATTCACACATGCATTGGACTGATTCAAAATGGAGGCGCCTCCATTTCTGGAAATAATCCTGCATGGTCTGGATTGAATCGGTAGCATACTCACACTACAAAAGAGCCAAATCAATCTGGACCTTTACAAAAGACATGATAAGGAACCTGGTATTGAATAAACTGGGTTAAGTGGGTTTCTCCATGCTCCCCTCTGCAAATGATGCTGGGTGCATTTGGGGCCAGTGTGGCCAATGCAGAAATAACCCGGTTTCACACAGGGTTATTTCTGTAGTGTGAATGGGACCTATGTGTAGTCTTGCTGAAAGGATCTGCTTTCAGTTTTTAACATTGATGAGTGCAGCAAAAGATTTACAATGAGTTTTGAATAGGAGATATCTTATGGCCATAATGACTGCATCTTTACGAAGAGATATAAGGACAAAAACTGTGTGGGATATAGATACATATTCTGTTTATGCTGGCCCTCTATTTCTTTTCCCCACCAATAGTAGTTCTGTGAGGGGGAAATGCAAAGCCTGTACCATTCTTTGGCATATATATGATTTATGAAATTGGTAAAACATTTAATTTGGGTGTCTTTGACCTTAGCATGCCCTTTCATTGATGGAAAAACTGGCAGGGTTATGATGTCATGCATTCAATACAACTGTAGCTTCAGTAATTGAAGTCTCATGCAAGAGCCAATCTCCCTCTGGAGAGTAATGTATGCGTATGCTTAACTTTCAATAAACATATGCTTATTACTTCCCCCAGTGACCTGAGTGCTTCTTTCAGCCTCTGTAAAGCATTCTTTCCTTCTTATTTGGTTAGACAAAGTTCTCTTTATTTTCACACACTCCCCTCAATTAAATGTGCTGACATTCCTGCGCCACCCTACATGCTCCCTTGGAAAATAAGAGACTTTCTGAAAGTTCTGTGGAGGAAGTGCGGAGAGTGTGTTAACAGAAGATACTTTTGTATCGGAGAGATGAAGAGAACATTTTCTGCGGCCTCTTCATGTACCTCCACATTCCACAATTTCCTGCTCAATGCAGAATGGTTGCTATAAATTTTATTGAATTCTTTTTTAGACAGAGACCTGTTCCATCATCATCATTATAGCACTGAGAAGGTATGGCTGTGAAGGCATTTTTATGCTAGTGTGAGACAGAGGAGCCTTTCTGGCATGAGGGAAAGGTGTGGGAACCCAGTTTGTCCAGACCAATGGCCAAAGAAAATATGAAGGCCCTCCAGCAGGCTGGGTTGGCAGCAGTTAATTCAAACCCAAGAACTTGTGTATGTGTGTGTTGACAAGGACCAAGAGGTCTCCTCTAGCTGAGAGTATTAATTGGATTTAGGGCCCTGTCTGCACTGATCAGGATACTCTGGGGAATCCTTGAATATCAAGGCCCAGGAGATGCCCTGATCTTTTCCCATTACATTCTGACACTAGGTGGCTGTTCACACATGTGTCCTGCTGAGCTACTTGGTGTCTGCCACCGCTGTGGGTTAATTCATTCTGTGGTCAGAACAAGGTACCCAGTGATGATCACATGGCTGAGTGCCTTGTTCTGACCCCAGAGCAAGTGACTGATGGCAGAGGCAGTAGTGCAGGGTGATTCGGTATGACATACTTTAAACAGGTACCTGGTATCAGAATGGAGGGCTCTGGATCTTCCAAGAAGCTCTGGAGCAAACAGGGGATATTTTAGTACAGTTTAAGATGGGATACCCAGGTTCTGTTGCTGAATGGGCCAGATGTTGTCCAGTTTGTTTGCACCAAAACTGGAGTTTGGGTCAGGCATCTCCTTGGTGGGAGTATAGTAAGAGGCTGTTTTATGTGTAGACAGGGCCTAGACTTCAGTGTTGTATTAATTCTATGGTATTTTCTTCTCAACTGACATTAGTGCTTAGGAACTTTGACCCATAATGAGTTAGTTTCCAAATTATAATTTCTCAGTGGGTCACTCAGTCTGTGGTCATCATTAACTGTGGACGTCATTAACATCTGAGTGACAAAGTAGTGACACCCTCGCTTCTGTAGAAATTATATTTGTTAAGGGCATGGTGTATGCAACATCTCAGCTTTTCCATTACAGTTGTACAGAGATGCCTTTTTTAGTTCCAGGAGTATTTGTACATTGTATTGACGGGTAGATGGTGATTCAAGTCTACCCAGGTTTTGATTCCGCAAAGTGCTAGGTTCAAATGTTACAATTCATATTTGCACTAAAGTTGGAAAATCCAGGGATGGAGAACCAGATTTAGAATCAGGTTTGTATGTTTTGGGGTTTGTGGGATATGGATGTTGATTTTTTTTATTATTTAGTTGGTTGGAAATCATGAAAATCCCCATGGACACAAGAGTGCACTTGGGGAAATTTACTGTGAATGTTTCATAGACAACACTCTCTGGTCAAGTGTCCCTGTAACGATGGATGGAGCTGGCTTATAGTGAGTGACTGAGACTTTAGCACACCAACTACATTTTCTAATGGGGAGGAGTGTGTGTGTGTGTGTATACACACAGGCTTATACAGTATTAGTTGACTTACAAATGCTCTCCTAAATCAATGATCTTTTAATATGTAGTCAGGGAATGGAAGCAATAAATTTTTTCATCACTACATTTAAGCAGGAACTTAACAGTTTCAAAAGAAATGGCAGTGGGAAAAAGCCAGTTTTTTAAAAGCTGAGCAATGGCTACTGCAAAAGCTATTTGCTTGAAAACAAACATATACCATTAAATTCCAGAATTGCTGCAAATTCATCACAAGAGCTGTTGAGTGAAGGCCCATGAGCTGCAAAACAGGTGGGTGGGTGGAGCACAGATTATACACTAACTGGAGCAACAGAAAAGCCATTTTCTCTATCATCTATATGACAGCCCATCAAATATTTGGAGATGGCTATGATAAGGCTTCCCAATTGCTTCTTCTCCAGGCTATCTACATAACTCATTTTGTATTTTCTTGTAGGGCTCTATCATTGTCATCATCCTCCAAACAAGTTCTAATGTCTTAATGTCCTTCTTCAGCTGTAGTGCTCAACACTGGATACGGGTGATCAAGTGCAATAAAGCAGTACTCATAAAATGGAATTTCATGTAGAACTGGATTAGTCTTTCTAGCTTCTGCATGCCACTGTGTTTGGCACATGTTAAGCATGAGCTTTAGTAGATGCCATAAAACCTTTTCATGTGTACTGACACCAAGCCAGGTATCACCTGTCTTGTAACCCTGCAATGTATTCCTCCTTCCTAACTTTGCATTTCTTTTTGTCAAAATTCATTTAGTTTTAGCTGAGGTCTCCATCTTGTCATGACAATCCCGAATCCCTGTTTATTTCATTTAAAGTGTTTGGGGTCACATGGCTTGAGGAGGGTCTGCCCTCCCTATACCTAGAGACTTGGGTCTCGGCACAACCAAAAAAGATATACTTTCTGGCTCTTAGCTGGTGTATCCAGGATCACTTGGAATCTCTAGCTGAGTATTTCCCTTTCCCACCCCTTACGCCATAGTGGAAAGGAGATGGCGGAGTGATGCTGTTTCCTGGCCTAGGCACCTGGAGCTTTAGGCAGGAATCCAATGAATCCAAGGGATGTGACCACAACCCTGATACCATTGATACCATTGAAAGAATGGGAGGATTCAGACATTCCACCCCAAAATATTCCCCATTACACTCTGTTCCAAGTCCTGTATAAAGATGGTTCTGGAAGAGTATCTGCAAAATTGCCCTTTTCACTTTTCTCCAAAGGTGCCACTGATGAGAAACTGTTGATGAGTACCTTTGGGTACAGGCCACCAGCCAGTTATAAATCCAATTAACAGTAGCACCACCCGACCTGCATTTTACCAACTTGACAACAAGTTGAGAGATAAACCAAAAATCTTGCTGAAATCAAGATATACTATATCCACAGTATTCCCCTGATCTACCAAGCCTGTAAAGGTATATGAAGACATAGGGGCTGTACAGACCACCTTGACAGAGTGGTGTCCCGCTGCCACTTTCAGCACTGGATCGGGACCATGGCAACCGCTGTTGATACTTGCCTGGATTCTTTCCCCCATGACTGCTCCATTTTTTGAAGAGAAAGACATTTGCCTGCCTGCCTGCCTTGAGTCTCATGATACTCCACCTGTTCTCCATATATATATATATATATATATATATATATATATATATATATTGTAGACAGAGGCAATTTGATCACACTTGCAAGTTCCCTTAGGAACCTAGGATACAGGCCATTCGGCCCCAAGAAGTGAATTCATTTAAAATGGGTGGGGCTGTTCACTACCATCTCTTTATTTGTTTTGGGCTACAGTTATCTATCATTTCAGTTCTGTCTGCCTTGCTGGACACAGTTTTGCTTGTGGGAGAAATTTTAGGTGAAGTAGAACTTGAATAGTTCTACCTTCTCTGTCACCATTGCACACTCTCACATACCAATGGCATATATATGTCTGTCCCTGGTTTCCACTCCACTATACGCATCTGAGGAAATAGACTGAACTCTATGAAAGCTCATGCTGCCACCTTCTTTATTTCAGTTAGTCTCAAAGGTGCTACAAGATTGCTCTATATGTTGATTATCCAGACTAACACATCTTTGAATTCTACTATTGTTTCTTACATTGAAAACTTCGGCGGGTTACAAACCGCCAAAAAATACGTATTGAATACGTATTAGGGTTAGGAAGGGGCGGTGCTTCCGCACCCCCCTAACCCTAATACGTAGTCAATGCGTACAAGATGGCGGCGCCCTTTCTACATGGGCGCCGCCATCTTTGCGTATCGGACGCTTAGCGTTCAGACGTGTCGCGCCGCTGCTGACGTAGCGAGCGCGCCCCTGGCGCCTCGCTACGTCGCAAACGCGACGCAAAAAGAAGCTCCATTTTGGAGCTTCTTTTTTCGGTCCGCGCGGGAGTCGGGCCGTCTGAAGGCTCCGGCTCCCCCGCGGACCTTCTGGCGGCGGCGGCAGAGCGCCGCAAAGCGGCGGTCTGTACCCCGCCTTCCTTGTTCTTTCTCTTTCTCCAAAGACAGGCAAACTCCTGCAATTTTTGTTATTATCCTTCGCCAGGCTAAACTCATTCTGGCTTTGGACCTTCCTCTCTACAAATGTTGGCAGATAAATATCTGGTCTGTTGGAAGAGAGAGAGAAATTTTACTGAAGTGAGTTTGCAGCTTGCCTTATTTACAAGGTAATCATGTTTCTTCCCTTCCTTTCTCTTTTTGAAAAGGCCCATCTCAGTCACAATCAACCAGCTGCATTTTGGAGAATGCTTTGATAAGAACGCCTTGATAGCAAGGTGATATATGATACTATATTTCTGATGGGAAGCTGTGAAGAAAGCTTGACACTGCTTGACACCAGTGCATTCCTAAGAGAGTGTGCCTTGCAAAAGATACAGAGTGTTGCCATGAGCTAAAAGTTCAGCTAAAAATAGCTTTTAAAGGTTTAAAAACCAAGAAGGGGAGAAAGTCCCTACCACTACCATGATCTTTTGGCGCAGTTTAGATTTACCCCCAGCCATTGCACAAGTTGTGAAAATTTGGGCTTAGCCTTAAAAGTAAATCCATGGAGTGACCCTGTTTTGTCCTATCAATACAGATAAATTAATCATGTATGGATGGTATGGTAGATATAGATATAGATATTGGCCCTGTACAGATGGGCCATTTGTGGCGTGTCCACAACGTGCTAGGGTTGCCTCGGGGCTGTGCGTGCACACGCCCTGCAACCCTAGCACATCGTGTACGCACCACCGTTACGCAGCACCATACAGATGGTGCATGTAACAATGACGTCGCAGCTGCACTGCCTCCAAATGGGGCTGCGCAGCTGCGACGTAACTGCTCTGTCTTTGGTGCTTTGCGGCACAACAAAAAGGAGCCGCTTTTGGGAGCTCCTTTTCTGCTGCGCAGCAGCGCCGCACAATTTGTATACTGTGGTGTTCCTGCGCAGCAAAGAGAGGCACCAACCTGGTGGCTCTTTCTGGCGGTCTGTACCCCGCCATAGATTCCTTGGAAGTCTTTAAATAGAGGCTGGATGGTCATCTGTCAAGTATGCTTTGATTGAGAGTTCCTGCATGGCAGGGCGTTGGACTGGCTGGCCCTTGTGGTCTCTTCCAACTCTATGATTGTATGATTCTATGAAAAAATCTCTTCTCCCTTTTCCTCTTTATTTCAACTCTTCCTTGTGGGTGTGCGCCCTGCAGAAAACATATCAACAAAAATAGATTTTGTGCTGATGTTTCACCAGGTTATTTTACTGCTGGCTCATGGTAATTTCTCCACTCTGTATCTGCATAACAACATTGTGAAGTAAGTCAGGTAGAGGTAGGGTGACTGGCTGAAGGCTCAGAAGAATTCTAACATGGACCCCCCCCCCAGCTGTGTTAAAGTATGCCACATTCAACTGTTTTAACTTATGGCTGTCGCGTCGCATGTGATATGCTTATACAGTCAGTCTCCTGGACATTTCTGCTTCTACTATGTTGTAACATGTTATTTTGATCCACTTTGGATGTGGGTGAAGTTGAGATGGCTGTCTATTTATCTTGACCTAGAGTATCCCTCAGCTAGTGAAAGTTAGGGCTCGTCTACATCAGCCAAAATACTCTGGGCTACTTCCAAAGTATTCTGGCCCTGGAACTGCCCTGGACTCCCACCTCCATTACCTCCACACTCCATAGCAATGCCAGTGGCTGTCTACATGCGTGTTGCCTGGTGATGCCGCAGTTGGCAAGAGTCACTTGCTCTGAGGACAGAAATGAGGCACCAAGCATCAGTCACATGGCTAGCACCTCACTGTGATCTCAGATGAAGTAACTCATGGCAGTGGCAACAACACAGTGGGGATGTGTGTGTAGACAGATCCCTGGCATCGCTATGTGAAAGTCAGAAAGTAAGTTTTAAAAAATTAGTTTAAGGAAGGGATGGGGTGGATTCAGTGTGGAACTGGCCTTATGTTGTGAAGATAGTTTGCACTGCACTGGAATCAGGGAGTTGGCCCTGTGTTGTGAAGACAGGTAATGGTGAGGGCATGGGAAACCCACTTCATTTGGCCCTTGCAGACATGCCTTAAGTCTCATCTAAGTCTTTGACAGCCTATGTTATACGATTTCTGGTCTTCCTGCCTTCATGACTGACCAGAGTTTCTGAGTTATTAACTGTGACCTTAGTAGACCTCCTGGTCTGAGCAGGTGATGCCAGCCTTTTGGGTGGAGTTCCAATAACATTACAGTGCTGAGTCAGTTCTCTGAGATAGCATTTCTGTTGATATTTAATTTGCAGTCTTGCTTGAGGCTTCCAGATATTGTTGATTCAAAGGGAAGGGGAGGAATACCAACATGAACGACCAAAGTGAACCGTGGGCTTTCCTGGCTATAGATCTAGGGAGAATATATTTCTCCTCCTTCTTTTTATCCCAGGTTATTTTCCATCATGCTAGACTTCTGTGAGTTCTTTCACTGATCTGAAATGTTTGACTACTTGTCTAAGATTTTGTTCAAGACATAACAACTGGCATCTCATAAATGGCTGAAACTACTGACTCAAAGAAAGAAGTGAGTAATTCCTTTTGGTGTAAAAGTACCTTCTCACCCACATGCCACCTCTTGTAAATACCATTACAGACAGAGTCTTGATTATTCTCTTTGGTCCTGTAATTGGCAATCTGAGGCTTATTGAGTTTCAAAAGGAAGTTTTTTGCATGTTTGCCCGAGAGAATGTTATATTTTTAATAGCAGGTTTTATAGAATTGGCAGCTTGTGGGGTGGGAGGCTTATGTAGACATTTTCTCCTACTGTTAAATTTCCCAGACCCTTCTTCTTTTCTATTTTGATATGTTTTATTGCAAATAGAAAGCATGCCACTTCTGACACACACAGAGAATCCATACATGCTCCATCCCATACCTGGAGTTATGCTGGCAATGCTGTTCTATTGTGATTGTTTTCACAGCCTCAGTCAGATGTAGTCCCCCTCACTTTCTCTCTCTTATTTTGAAAAGCACTCCTTTTTTCCTGATTGCACTAGATATCATTACACAACCAATCCTACTTCATAATGTACTGAAGCTAGTTCAGAGTGTGCTCAATGCCTGTGTAGGTAATGCAATTGACCTTCCATATCCACGGATTCTAACCATCCATGGCTTGAAAATAATAAGAAGAAAAAAATACAAAAAGCAAACCTTGATTTTGTCAATTTACACAAGGGACACAATTTCACTATGCCTATTTATATAGTTGGACTTGAACATCCATTGATTTTGATATCCCTGGGGGGTTCTTGGAACCAGACCCCAGCAGATACCAAGATATGTCCTCTATGACATGATCATTTAACCCATTCTGACTGGTTAGGTGACTAAACTGCTCTTACATCAAACTGATGTGGAAAAGACCAGCTTTTGGGGTGGGAAATTACCAGAAGTCCCCTAGTCCAGAAATATATATTTTTTTGCACCAGACATATGCACAGAATAAATTCAGTCCATTCATATTCTGAACGAAAAATTATAAAGCTGTTCCTCTCACCATCCTTCTGATTGTGAGATATTATATTAGTATCTGTGTATACATTTACAGATTTCTTTTCTCTTTCCTTTTTGATTATGGGGAATTACTCATTTAAGAAAAGGAATTAAGACAAAAAGTACCATTGACAAGAGTGAAAAGAGCAGATGAAGTATCACCATACTGCTGAAGATGACTGAATACTTTCCGAATTAATACAGCCTTCATCAGAACATTTGTTAGAGATCAACTGAAAAATTGCAAACTGCCTCAGGAGCTTTGTGGGCTGGATGGTAAAATCTATCTATTCAAATAAAGAAATCTTGGTAAGAGTAAACACTATGGAAATATTACAGGTGATTCATCGGATCAACTATCTTCAGTGGGTGGAATCTTTTTTTTGTTGTTTTTATTTTTAAAACTCTGGACCTCACAAGAAGTTTTTTTCTTAGCTTGCTCAGAAGAGAGGATCGTTTATAATTAAATGTATTATTTAGAAGGTATTCTTTAAAATTTGGGCCTACATAACTTAAAATATGTGAACTGGTTTTTTTTTAATGACAAAAATATAACAAGAATTTTTATGGATTGAATTTAAAAGATTGCTGTACAAACTTCTGTGCCAACATCTGGTAAGACACAGAAGAGATAGCAGTCTCTTAGCCAGATGACTCTGTGGTGGACAACATGAAAAGTGTAGAAAATCTTTTCTTTTCATAAGCTTCTTTGAAGTTTCCTCTCTTTTTTCCTCACTAATAGTGGTGCTCATATTTCAGAGATTCCAGTTTACTGAGAAGAAGGCCCCATACAGACAGGCCAAAATAAAGCTGCTTCAGGTCACTTTGGAGGTATGCTGTTTCAATGATGCATGTGTACTACAGGTCCGGAAGCTGCACCAAAGCTGTGCTCTAGTCCTTAGGACTGGATCATGGCTTTGGCGTGGCTTCTGGATTCTTAGAACTCATGCATTATTGAAACAGCATACCTCCAAAGTGACCCAAAGCAGCTTTATTTTGGCCTGTCTGCATGGGGCCATAGTTCCTAATTTGTGTCACTTTTTATCAGGCCTTTTCTATCTACACAACAGTGTGTGCATCCTTCTCTTTCTTGGTGCAGTTACTGTCCACATGAGTTTTTCTTTGAGAGGTATCCCACTTTTAAGAGTCTTCAGGCTCTCACATGGAGTTTCTTTGATTCCATCAATGGTCCTGCAACATTTCACAGATGAAAACTGGGACATGTGCAATCAAGCAACATACGAATCAAGGTGGCAAAAGTTATTAATGAGGAAGAACACACAAGCTGGAAGAGGCTGCAGTAGTTTGCTTTTGCCTAAGCCTCCTGGGAAGGACAAGATTGAATACTAATTGACTGAAGTTAACTGAAGACAAAGAGAGAAAGTGGGAGGAGGAGAGAGAAACTGGGACATTGTAAAAGGAGCTGAAAAGTGAAACAGAGGGTCAATCTGGAGTGTCCTTGCCAAATTGAGATGGTTAGGTGGTGCAGCCCTGCTTTCACAGATTCTCAGTCACCTTTGCTGTTTTATTACTACATGAGGATTTTAGAAATCCTCATGTACAAACTGTTAAAAACAATGCCCCACCCACTAAAACGTGGGGTTCAGAATATGTCAAACCTCCCTTTATTTTCCATCTGGTAAAGCGATATAAGGCACATTGGCAAGAAGCAAATGCTTCTTCATTTGAATAACCTTCTTCTTCTGTTATGGCCCCTGCATGTTGAAGAATAGTGAAACAGAGTAGTGAAATACATCTACAAATGTATTTGCAGAATTTTAAGGATTTCCTGGAAATAATTTTACTGGCTTAAAGCATGACCATGCAAACCAAGAGAAGAGATAGAACAGTCAAAATTTTCAATAAATAAATGAGTGGATTATCACTATAGAGTGGTTAATAGACTGGCCTAATAGACTAGGCCATTCCTAGCTCAACTCTCAGGACAGACCTTGGAAAAGTTATTCAATGGATGCAAGCTACAAGAAAAGAGATTCCACCTCAACATTAGGAAGAACTTCCTGACAGTAAGGGCTGTCCGACAGTGGAACAAACTCCCTCGGAAGGTGATAGAGTCTCCTTCCTTGGAGGTCTTTAAGCAGGCTAGATGGCCATCTGTCGGAGATGATTTGATTTGGATTCATGCATGGCAGGGGGTTGGACTGGATGGCCCTTGCTGTTTCTTCCAACTCTATTATTCTATGATACTATGATTCTATTCTATGATCCTATTCTCTGAACTGTAATTTGTGGATTATACAACCAGCATGATCAATGGCCATACCAGCTGGGTATTCTGGGAGTAGTAATCCAAAAAGGAACTTTTCCAAACTCTTGTAGGTCCAATTTAAAACTAATATTGGGATTAAAAAAAAAAGCTTGCATGTATAGGGTGACATAACGAATTCAGACATTTCACAGATGAAATCATGTACATGACCTTTCCCACAAAGAGTCACTCGTATCCTGTAAACTTTATGATCGTGTACTCTACAACAGCCTATCTTCTATTTGTTCAAACTTTTTGTGGTTAAATTTATGCTGGAAAACCACAGTTGTCTTACCAACAGTTGAGTTATAGGAGCTTAGCACATTAACAAATAAGCCTGCTTACCTCTTCTGGCTTGAATTCAGGATCTGGGATGTTCCCAGATGTTATCATACCTAAATCGCCACCTATCTAACTGGGATGCCACCACCCGGATGTGTCCTGGGTCAAAGCCTTGCTCAGCCAGCCAATTTTTGAAGTCGGAGTGAGGCTTCGACCCGGGATGTATCCAGGCAGTGTCACCCGCCTAGATAGGTAGAAATTTAGGTATGATAACACATCCAGGGGCATTCCGGATCCTGAATTCAAGCTGGAAGAGGTAAAACGGATTATTTGTTAATGGGATAAGCTCCATAGTGAACTCCAAGACTTACTGTATGTCGGGTGGGAATCATGTAGACTGCCAACTCCTTGCAGCCTTAGCTGGGAGCTATAGTCCAAAAACATCTGGAGAACCACATGATTCCCATCCCTGCTGTAAACAGAATACAAGGCTAAGCAAATGCTGCGCTGCATTGTGCCTTGGCATTCATGCATTTGTATTGTACATGAGATAAAAGATGCATCCATCTACTTACACAAGAGATTTAAGCTCCATTGGATTGTGCTTCCTCTGACAGCTTAATATGAACCAAATGTTCAAATATACATCCTTCCCCCACTGGGAGATTTTCCTGCTTAGGCTCCAAGGAAATGAGTGAAAAATGTGCAAAATCACTACTGTGGATTGTGGCCCAGTATCATCAATTATAATATTAAGAGACATGAACAGACACACCAAAAATGCAAAGCATAAACACAACAACCAGAAACTTTTTGAACTTTCAAAAATGCAATTTTATTTCTTTAACATAAGAAAAAGATAACAGCCATCAAGAAGGCGGATGACTTGTCAGGGCTCAAGAAGCATTTGTTTACACAAGGTGACTTTCTATTGATTTCTGCAGTTACAACAATTGAACGATTTAAGTGGATGACAAGTATCTGGCAGTATTACAGTGGCAGAAGTGGTGTGTTGAAACATTTCAATTATTTAAAAAACGTAATAAACTGAGATATGACACAAACCAAATGAATAGCCTAAAAAGTGGAAATTGCAGCACCAAAATTGACCAGTTAGTCCAAATCCATTCTTAAAATTCATTACGGCTTTGAAGATTTCATTGTTCCTTTGCAGTTGCTAAATTTTGTAGCCACATGCTTCCCATGCTTGCAGGGACTGTTTGAATTAGGGAAGAAGCCAGCTGAATTCATGCAAATCAATTCTGTGTACTGCAACCATGATCACACATGAATAATATGAAGGAAGGGGACATGCTGACAGGACCTGGTGCTGTGCTGATTCTTAGTAAGCCTAAGAGTATTGCTAGTTTTTGGTCTTTCTCTACACTCTTTAGGGAGATGGCCACCAGTTATATTTGGTTTATTGCTTGGCTTGTTTTGTTTATTCTAGCACCTTGGTTTGTCAAACACTGACTGATATGACAAACAGCAGTTGGGTTTTTCCAAGGTAACTAGCCATAGATGTTTCACAAGGCAAAGCAGCACATAATACAAGCCATGGACAGTCTCAAGACTCTTTTGTTCAACATCAGTGGCCTAGGCTTGGCACCTAAAGATACAGGGTATCCACAGCGGTTAAGTCTTTCAGATGCCTTCTTTTTGCAGAAGAATCACCAGCACAATTATGTAATGAAGGATCTTTCTCAGCCTTAGTTTGGGAGAGCAACTGGTGGGTCCTCAAAAGAAAAAAGAAAAAACGAAAGAAAAGAAACCAAAAATAAAAAAGTAAAATGTAAACCTGGGGGTAAATCACTAAGATTAGGAATATATGATGACCCAACCTTTCCTAAATGCAGTTCGTAGTCAGCATGTGATATAAGCTTCTGGACATGTTTTTTATCTTATAATTATCTTGTAATTGAGGGTAGTGCTTAAAATGCCATCTTTAATAGATCTTTTCAGATCCCCAGATCATAATGGCCAGTTCAACTATATACACACTGATGACAGATTCTGGCCTGATTGAAATTTGGCAGTGCAAATTCAGATTATTAGCAGAGAAAAGGCTATCAGAACAGACCTCGCTCCCAACCAGACAGCAAACAAACATAAGGAAACCACTCGCCTTTAACTGTATGGTCCCCAAGGAAAAAAATAAATCGTCTTCCTCACTCAACAGAGATCTGAGTCTGTCTATGAAAGGTCAAAGAGATTACCAGACAGAATGCCCCCATCAATACATGTACCAAACAAACTAATTCTCATCATTGCTGCCAATCAATTTGCTTTCCTTCGGAAACCAACATTTAACCTTCATCTGGGATAAAGACAGAACCATAATTTTGTAAGGCATTATTAATAGATAAGTTGTTTTTAAAGGCCTCTAAAATAGTTGGGGTGGGCAACATTGTTCCTCACCCCATAGAGGGCATGAGGGCATTTTGCGTTAATTTCCTTTTTAAAAAAAGGTTTAAAAATCTTACTGTTAACAAGCTGTTGCTAGCTTCACCCAAGCCTAGTGTAGGGAGCATTATTACTAATTTGTATCTTAATGTTCTGTTACTTTAATGTAAGCCTTAAGCATAGCCTTTACAAAGAGTTAATAATTTATTGCTTTCTTAAGTATATGCCCTAACAGAGATAGAAGGGAGAATACTGAAAATTGAATGGTGGTCCACCAAGCTTTCATTTCTTTCTTTTTTAAAGTTGGGGGGTTCTGGGACCCTTGTACTTCATTTTTGGTGCGGAGAACCTTGGTGGACTAGAGGAGAACAGATGTAGAGGGTTTGGATGGCAGGAGGCCTATTTCTTTCAAGCTGCTCTCCAGGGTTCATGAGCGCCTACCACAGGTTTGCAATTCAAGTTGCTCTGAGGGTGGGGGAGCCTGTGCCTTCTTCCAAGCCTGACAACTCCAAATGAGCACTGCAGAGTTGGGGAGTCTCTTTTGTTGGAAACACTGTTTGTTTAGTTCTCTGCAGGTCCAAGTGTGATCAGTATGGAAAGGGTTCCTCCATCATATTGCGAAGGTTCTATGGTTCCCATCTGTGCCCAGTCTGGATACTGCGCAAACATATGAAGTCCTGCCTGCAAAAGGACGGTCTGCTTTTCTCTCATGTTGATGGCTCCCCACTGACATGATATTAGCTAGTATCAGTGCTTTGCTTGACCTTGCAGGATGCAACATGCAAGCCTTCCACCAGAAGAATTTTGGGGACACTTCTTTCGCATTGGAACTGCTACTTCGGTGGCTGAATGTGGTTTATCAGCAGACTCTATAAAGAGACTGGGCAGGTGGAAATCTGGGGCTTTTGTGGGCTGCATATGCCCAGGAATGGACTCTTGTGTGGGCCCCTGGTGGGGTGGGCAGTTGGGATAGTGGAAAGCATCTCCTGGGGGAGGGGGAATGCCCTTCAGTGGTGAGAGCATAGGTCTTGGATATGTTGAATGTGGTTTCCAGGGTTGCCTAGCACTGTATTGGGAGCCAAATGGAGATTGAGGGTGCTGAGAGTGTTGCGGTGTTGCCAACACTGAATCAGCATCCCCTGGTGACAAGGGGCACAGATGCAATTAAAAGATCAATTGGTTACTTGAGATGTGGATGGGCATTTAACCGGGCAGCCCCTTTGTAATCCCAAAGCTTGATCAAGACCAAGCAATTGGGTTCATCGATCAATCAGGGATTTATGGATGACAGATCCAGACCTCATGTTTTGAGGCCAACCCTACACTACAGCTGTTCTACAAATAAGGCCTTGAGGCCTTTTCCTTCCAATGGTGGTGTGATGGTCATTCATGTGGCGACTCCTCTCCATGGCAAACACACCTTTCAGACAGCCAAAGAGAACTGTATACACAGACCTTGTCTGATGGTCAATATGAACATATACTAGACTACACAATTGAAAGCAGAAGAAGGAGAAGCTCTATTCTCTCTACAAAAAAGAACAGATTGTTGCACCAAAAATTAGAGTAGCATACTGAATCAACCACTATACCAAAACATGAAGAACATGCCTGGAGAATTTAAACACCATCTGTAGAATAGCTTGCATTATTAAGCCTAATTGACAAGGAGCCAAAAGTACTATGCACTAAAACCAGGGACATTGTCAGGTAAGAATGTAAAGACATTACATGCAGCCAAAAAGGAGAAGTTCACTGGGCGACAGATGAAACTCTTCAAACAGTTAAGGAGAGATAAGAAGCAAAAGCAAAGGATGACAGAAATGTGGCCAGAATCTTGAATGCAGCTGTCCAGCAACTTGTGAACAGGGACAAAGAAAATTCCAACCACACCTCAGTTAAGTAGAAAGATTCCTGGGCATTACTTCTTTAGCAGAAAATTGAGTACCAGAGGCAAGAATAAATAACATGGAAAGAACAGCAATAGGTTTCTATACCACAAAAAGGAAAAGCAGTTCAACATATTTCTGCAAAACTCTTACTCAAAACTAATTGTATGCACATGTGAAATGAAAGAATTACTTCGGGTAATTTTACTTGTTCATCTTCCATCTCAACTCTTAAAAGCAACTTATACATTTTATCCATTTTGGCAATTAAATGATCCTCGTTTGAACACAGCTGTATTTCAAATTCTGAGCTAGCAGTCTCAAAATCGTACATAATAGTTTTCAATTGGCAAGGAGGGCCAAACAAGATTACTTTTTATCGTCCTATCCACGCATGCAGAATATGATATATGAAACTGGATTAGAGGTAACAGGCACGGAAACTAGAGGTGAGAACATCAACAATGTAAGATATGCACATGATTCCAGACTACTAGCAGGAATAACAAAGACTTGGTATCATTACTGAGGAAAGTCTATATGAGTCTATGAAGGCGTTAGATAAGAAGAGAGTTCGTTGGACACCATAGATTTCAAAATCATTAATACATTTGGTCAAGGCCAAATCAAGCCTAAACACTCTCTAATAGTCAAAATGACCAAACTGAGGCTATCATACTTTGGCCACATGATGAGAGAACATGGCTCATTACAAAAGATGATAATGCTTGTTAAAATTGTGGTTAGAGTATTGGACTATGACTCTGGAGACCAGGGTTTGCTTCCCATTTTGGCCATGAAACCCACTGGGTGACAAGTCACACACCCTCAGCCTCAGAAGAAGGCAATGGCAACCTGAACAAATCTTGCCAAGAAAACCCATGGAAGGTACGCCTTAGGGTCAACATAACAAACAAACAAACAAACAAACAAACAGCTTCATTTATATACTGCTTCATACTGAACTTCAGTTTACAATTGTAAGCTAATTGCTCCCAACATGCTGCCAACCTGAAAACACACAACAACAAGAAAAGGAAGAAGAGTATATTAAAAGTAGATTGAGTCGGTCAAGGGAGCTACAACCCTGAATTTGCAGAACCTGAGCAAGGCAGCTAATGATTGGCTGTTTTGGAGATCTCTCATTCATACGGTCTTCATAAGCTGAAGTGACTTGACCGTAATTAACAACAACAATGTTCCCAGTTGAGTATTCTAAACATAAAATTATTTCTAACAAAGGACATACAATGTTGATTTTTTTCATCCAGTTTATGACGCCTAAACCCAGAAGTCCTGCTTAGCAAGGAATGCTTGAAGCTTCCATGTCAGCGGAAAGCCATGGAAATAGGAGAGAGATCCATTTAGCACTTCATTGTGGAATGCCCAGCAGGAAAACATACCTGGGTAAATGTCACGGAAGTGTTAAGTTTGCTAGACTTGACAAAGAAGCAGTGGGAGGCTATCATTTCGGGAGGGGAGTGCACAGAATGAATCAAAGGGTCTCTTTACCACTCTGGCAGAAACCCAGAAAACAACAACAACAACAACAACAACAACAACAGGGATTAGTGGGCTCCAACCACATAAATTTAGTTGTGTTACTGTATTTGAATTATCAACAGGAAAGGAAATAGAAATACAGACATCAGACAAAGTTATTAAGACTGTGTAGTTTGTAAAGGCAAAATCCAAAGGATTATGTTTATGGGGAAGGAAGGACTTACTGTGTTAGCCATGGTGAAGACTGTTCATGGCAAAAGACACCAAGCCGATTACCTATTGTTATCAATATTTACATACATGATATTTTTCAACGCATAAAATTTGGCAATTAGAATAATTTTGTGTTAGTGATAGATGAGTCAGGTTTCTGTTGTTGTTTTTTAAAAGGTTTGATGAAAGTCAAAAAGTGCTGTTTATTATAGATTTTTATATTTAGGGATACTCAAACCTTGTAGAAAGTACAGTACTTTACAGATTTAAAAATACCACCTTCCCCATCTTACCCCATCATCTTCAGGTAGGAGAAATAAAGTTTCCACCATGAAATTCTAGAGAGCTGCTTCCAGTAAGTGTAGGCAATACTGAGGAGTTTATCACACAGGAGGAATTTCTCTTAATTTTAAATGAAAAGAAAATGGGGCATTCACATGAATTAGCTAGTTCAGTGAATTTATGTGAATTCGAATTGCGTTTGAACTGACTTCCCATTGCTCAAAAATAGCTTGCCATTGCTTGAAATTGCATGTGATCACCTCTCACGCAATAACATGAAACCCCATGATTGCGTTCGAACTGACTTCCTGTTGCCCGAAATTGCGTGTGGTAGTCTATCACGCAATAACGTTAAACCCCATGATTGCGTTTGAATTGCCATTGGATTATACTTCCAATTTCCCTTGTCTGATAATGTCCTGAGTTAGACAGGCCCATGTTCTGCTTTAGTGTAGGGCAGTTTCCATTTATGACATATCACCCTTAGCCCGCCACTAAATGTGTTGCTAAAGCAAGGAGGCTATTTAAAAAAGAAATGCTTTCTTTCAGACATCAGGCATTCTTGTCCAATGACAGAGCAATATGGCCATGATTGTGGATTCTCCCATCTCTTTCTGAAATGAGCTAAGCATGTGCTTAAAGCTATACAACATGTCCCTGAATTCTAACTGCTTGGCCTGGGAAGGGAATGAGGTGCGTTCATGGTATAGACCAAATAGAGGAACTGGCATCCCACCAATGTCATAATATTAAATAATGTCAACATAAAGAGGGATTGATTAGGGCAATAAATAATAGAATGTGACCAGATGGCAACTGACCAAGAAAAAATAAATCTTGGGATGTGGTCCCTAGTTACATTAAAATGCTAACTTTGTACACAACTGCTGTGAATAAGGCAAATTCCATGTTGGCGATTATTGGAAAGGAACTGGAAAACAAGACTACAAATATCATAATGTCCTTTTACGAATCTACGTGTCGTGTCTTTCTAGGTTGTAAGCCCGAGGGCAGGGAACCGTCCAATTAAAAAGATTGTATGTACAGCGCTGTGTAAATTTACAGCACTTTATAAATAAAGGTTAATAATAATAATAATACATGCAACCACACTTATAATATTGTGTACAGTCCTGGTCACTAATATTTTTTTTAATAATAAAAAGGATATTAGTGCTTGGAAAGATGCAGAAAAGGATGATCAAAATTATCTGGAGAGCTGGAGTAACTTGTTTATGAGGAAAGCTTGCGAAATTTGGCATTGTTTAGTTGTTGTTTTTAAAGGTAGCTACATGTATGAAAGAGTACATGATGTGGAAAAAGTGAATAAGACATTTTTCTCCTTCTGTTGTAATACTAGAAGTCAGGGTCATCCAGTGAAACTGGTAAAATACTTAGGAAAGAGAAAATGACAGATTGCTCTATATACAGCACATCATTCAACAGTGGAATTTACTAATGCACAAACAATATAGTGATGGTCACCAACCTGGATGGCTTTAAAGGGGGAGTAAAACAAATCATGGAGGGTAAGGATACTAGTGGCTACTAATCATGATGGCTGTATCAGAGGCTGCATGCTTCCATATTCCAGTTGCTGGAGGATACTATTTGAGTGGTGATATTGGGTACAAGTTAGGTTGTTGGCTTGCCACAAGTATGTAGTTGACTATAATGTAAAGACAATACTCTATTAAATAGGGCTTTGGTCTTATCCAACAGGGTTCTCCTTTTGTTCTGTGTTTGAACTCTCTGGCCTCTTAAGCACTCTCTGGATGACCTTGGCTACAATGTTGACAGCTCATTTTATTGCACATATCAAATGAATATGCCTGAAAACAGAGTTATGCAAATTCTTTGAAATCCTTTCTAGAACCTTCTGTAATTTCTGAAGACATTTGCCGACTGTTTATTTTTCTCATATTGATGGTGTTTTCCCATATTAAAGCACCTGCAATATAACCACAAATATCTTCCATATTTTTTGCTGTTTTTTCTTCTTCTATCTCTCTATGAACATATCCAGGGGCTGAGAAAAGTTCACCAATGAAATGATGAATGGAAAATGAAGAATAGTTTGCCATTTTGTTTCCTGAGGCATTTGTCAGAATCTAGTAGATGCATCCGAAAGAGAAATGTATGTTACATCTTTAAAAGTACAGTGGACCCTTGTTATACGCTGGGGTTTGGTTCCAAGATCCCCGTGTATAACAAAATCCATGGATGCTCAAGTCCCATAAACTATAATGACATAGCAAAATGGTATCCCGTATAAAAAATGGAAAATCAAGGTTTGATATTTGAAATTTATACTTTCTTTGAACATTTTCAAACCGTGGATGCTTGAATCTGTGTATAAGAGGGGCCAACTGTATTGGAAAATGATATTTGAAAACATATTTCATTCTTTAAGATGTACCATAGATGTAAAGACCCGTCTTTCTTTCCTAGACTAACTGGAGAATTAATTCATCTCATTCATTCTTAAGCTTTCTAAATAATGTTTCAGTGTTGTTGTGTGCCTTCAAGTCATTTCTGACTTATGTATCATGGGGTTTTATTTTGCAAGATTTGTTCAGAGGAGGTTTTGAAGCTTTTGAAGCTCAACTGCCTTTTTTTTTTTAATCAGGCAAAGATGTTAAAAATCAAGCAGGAGAAAGAAATGAAAAAGGACGATGTTGGAGTCATGGGTCTACATTTTGTCAAGATGTTGTTATATTTGTTCTCAATTAAGATGATAGGGAGGGATATCTATGTAGTTAAAGGCCATTCTTCGTCCTTGCCTAAAGTCACTCAGTGGGTTTCCATGGTGGAGACGGATTCAGACCCTAGTCTCAAGAGTCATAGTTGAATGCTGAAACTACTATGCTTCAATGTAATTTCTCTTTCAGCTTCTCTCCAAAGGTCAATGCTGAGTTCACATATGACAGAAAAATAAGCTGCAGTCAGTTCTTTGTACTCTGCAGGGGTTTTCTTGTCCCAGTAAAGAAGTCATGAAACTGTTCCTCAGTGTATATAGCATTATGTCCTTTCCTACGTCACAGTACCTCAGTAAGCCCTAGCGGCTGATAGAAGTCCCTTCACAGATAGCCAATTTTAGAAACAATTACAATTACATTGTGAGATTCTTGTTTACTTGTACATCTAATCTGGAAACTTCCAGTGTTGAAATATGGGCTCTTCACTGGAGGTATTAAATTGGATCTGCTTGCATTTAATATGGCTTGGCTAAGCTGCTCACAATAACCTCAGATACCATTTACTTGAGTTTCACTAGCTAACTTTGAAGTAACAAAAATCTTGCTTGCATTTTCAGGGCCATTGTCAAAAATCCTGTATCCTGAGCTCCCTTATCTAATTTTAAGTTCCCTTCTATTTAGACCCATTTGTAGACAGAATATTTGTTCAGTTACTGGATGCTTGATGCTGATGTCTCATCTGGACTTTTGGATGCTGTTGTCTCATCTGACTTCTCATGAAAAGGCTTTCACAATACACAATTATAGCACTACAATTACCCTTTAACTGCCATCCTATGAATGAATGAATTATTTATTAACGATCAACAGATCAGACATCAGATAAACATCAATCATCAGACATACATATACAACAAATAAAATAGAATTAGCACCAAAATATAAAAGTAAATAATATTAATTGAGAATCCAGTTACAAAGTTTACTCTTCACAAATGTGAAATTAAAAGTGTAAAATCATTTTATAAAATTTTAAAATACCATTTTACGCTGATGGCCCATTGCTACTGCACAAGAGCTGGCCTCTTTAGTTGTTACTGATGGACACTGGTCTGCCAGCAAATAGGATACAAAAAACTCACCAGTTATTCCAGGAAAACATCTAAGAATTGGATAAATAAAATCTTCCTTGAATTTGTGTAGTTTGGTCAGAGGCCCCAGAGGTGGGTTCTCTGATTGAGGGTTGCAGGGGCTCTCCCTCAATGGCCAACTTCAGAAGCATTCCACGGGATGCAACCATGGCAGTTAAAGTGGGATCATAGTGCTATAATTATGTAGTCCAAAAGGCCCCCTGCTGTTGTTGCCTTTCCTGTGCCAAGGATATTTGGTGCTTTCATTATGACCTCCCAAAGCAATCTTGTAATACCTTTGGCCTGGGATAGAAGGGCCCAAAGTGGCGTGCCGATACTAGGGTTTGGGAGCGCACAATAACCACACGCTCCCGAACCCTACCATGTAACGGTGGCAGAATAATAATAATAATAATAATAATAATAATATTTATTTCTATACCGCCCGGTGGCAAAGCATCATGGTGGCATCCCATCCACATGGGTGCCGCCATGGTGATGTAAGCAAAGTGCAGCGTACAGAAGTCTCTGTGCATCGCTTAAGTCACCGATGCACCAATGACTCATGACGTACACCTGGTGCCTTTAACAGAACCCATTTTTCCAGGTTCTTTTTACTCCGGCACCGTGCCTTCTGAGGCATCCCTACAGAGTTAAAATGGACACCTCCAGCCCACACTTTTGGGGCAGTATGTACCGTGCCTTTGAGACTAACTGCAAGAAAGACACTGGTAGCATGAACTTTTGTAGACTTGTCCAGTTAGTCTACAAAAGGTCATGCTACCAGTGTCTTTTGTCTAGTTAGTCTCAAAAGTGCTACATACCCTTGCATACTGATTTCCTAGATTAATACAGGTATGTCTCTGAATTCTACTATCCAAAAGCACTGATAATTGTTCTCCCTCTTCTCCCCCATTTTTCTGGGCCCTGCCAGTACTTGTTTCCCAAGCATGTCCAATCATTCCCTTTTTCTTTTCTTTTCTTTCTCACTCCCCCCTCCCTTTGGCAAACATGGCAGGTCTATTCAGAGATATCGCTTGAATCTGTGTTTGTTTCCACAAACAAAGAGCGGACCATTATTTATACAGTCTTGTGCAGATTTATTTTACTTCTTACACAGCTGCAATATTCCTTTCCTGTTTGGATCTTATGCATGCCCTCTTGACACCGAGAATGATCTGATCCAGCCTACAGTTGCTTTGTCTTTCTTTCCTTCCAAAACTTGAATTTTGGCATGGTTTAAGCTCTGCTGCTTGGCAGGTTCTTCTGATTGCATTTTCCAAGTTTAGATCAAGGAATCAAGGAATCTTTTTCTTCTTTTTCTGTTTTAAAGACTGAATCTGGTATACCAATTACAACTTGGTCTCCAGTTACCTGCGAGTCTTCAAAAACTACTCACCCAGATTTAATTGTCTAAGATGTGTAATGAAAGATCCAAATGTTTTCCACTTCTTTGGTGTTCTCATATGGAGGTGCTATTCCTCAAATTTTTTTTTTAGTTTTGGGCTGTTATGTTTTAACATTTCTGTAACAAAAGTTTTAGAGAAACATAGCTCACTGTTCCTCTTCCGACTGCAATACTTTACTGTGCAGGTGCATTATAAGTTGCACAATATTTAATTATATCGTTTGAAAACAACTGAAATACTAAAATTTTATTCAGTTTTGCTAAACATTTTCCCATCTGCTCACCAATGGCCTAATAATGTTAAGCAAACCAGTGTTTCTCAGGTCCACCCCCCCCCCCCAACGTACGCCAGGGATTGGTACCATATTTGTTTCCACTGTCAAATTTCTTTCTCCACTGGAAAGTTTCTACATACTAGCAACCAATGACTAGTGAACTGGCACCAGACCAGGGACTAGTACTTTGAGTACTACTGAGATAAACTATAGTATAAGAGAACAAGCAGAGAACAAACTGTGCAAAAAGGTATTGGTATGACAATTAGCCAAGTTTTTGGTTCTTAAACCCAGAAAGGGAAAGGGGATTTTTTACCCAGTCAAAGGCCTGTCTTCCTTCTTAGAAGCATGAACACAATAATAATATAATAAATTACACAACAAAGCATGTACATTTAAAATGCATAAGAAAACCATGTACCATGCAAAATAGACAGTTCTCACCACTTGAAGAAACATCTCTTTTTAAAATGTAAAAAACAAACAAACATGCTAAACAAATGCATCTGAGGAAGCAGACTTAAGTCTAGGAAAGCTTATGCTACCAACTTCTTTCTTTCTTCTTTCTTTCTGTTAATCTCAAAGGTGCTGTAAAATTCCTTTGGATGCTATACAAATGATTGGTTTAGGATATATTTGCTGGCCCAGGTCTCTTATTTCCTTTTCTCTCACACCCTTCTTGGGAGAAAAGAGGTTAGGGTTGTTGTTGTTGTTGTTGTTGTTTTGTCAGGGAGGGGAAACTAAAGACAATTTTAAATTAAAACACTTAAGTACTTACAGTAAAGCCATTACAAAGTACTGTATAAGCTGATCAATAAACAATGTGACACAATGTTATCATCTAAAGTACTTAGAGCCAGAACCTAAATCTATCCAGCACTGTGGTTTCGAACAATGGAGCAGGAGTTTGGACATAGACAATAACTCCATGGCACACTACATATATTAAGACAACAGTCCTTGCCACTGTACAGAAAGCAAAAGAAATCTTCCAAGAGAGAGTTTTGAACCCAGGGAAACTGACTTCTGATAAACAAATTTATTGCTTTCACACATCAAGACTAACTTCTGTAAAGATCTGAAAGACCAGTATCACCTTGCCCAGCCCTTTGAAAATTTAGGAGCAAGCATAAGCCCAGAAGGGAGAAGATAAGCATTGTGTCTGGTCTTGTTGTTACTGTTGTCATATGTTGGCTTTTATGACAATCCAGTATGTCCGCACAAGGTACACATTGCTTGTTCCTCAGGGAGACTAACGCCACTATTATCACCATCCTTGTTTCTAGATGTATGGGAAACTAGGTTCATAGACATAAGAATAAGGATAGCTTCTAAGCAGCCAGCTGAGCATGTTTCTGTTATGGATGAAACAACTGAAGCCACCCTGGGGCTAAGAAAGCAAATCATGTCCAACTCCAATTTCAGTTCAATATATATATTGAAGAACTAAGCAGAGACACATTCAGAAGTAGCTGCTTTTAAAACAAAATGAACAAGCAATTCATTGGGTAACCACATTTAATATTTCCTTTCTAGGGATGTAAATCTTCACTTGTCCTCTAAAGAAGCAATAAGTATTTTTATCAGTTTTCTTCTCACTGTGAGAAATTTCTCAAAAACTGTGCAGCCTCTGAAGACTGTTCAAATGTATGACTTTTCTGCACAAACTAAACAAAACCAAACCCAAACAAATGGAAAACATTTTTTCATGCGAAAACAGGGAAGTGCCACACAGCTCAGAAATTGAGAGGCGAGACACAGGTGGCAATAGAGGCTGAAATCAGGCAATATGCTTAGCACATATTTAGAAAATGTGCTTCTTCAAGTGGTGAAAATGGTCTGTCAACACATGCAGATCCTCAGCTGCACATTTTGCATTGATCTGCTTTGTTTTGTACTTAGTCACTGGAAGGTAAACATGCACTTAATTTTCAAATCTAATTACAGAGGAGAGCATTTCTCAGGAAATCCCATTGTTGGTGAGAAAATGGATTTATTGCAACTTGCAGAGAATATGCAATTACTTTGACACAGAGGAACAATTTAGTTAAAGTTTTTGCAGTTTTAACACGCTAGGAAGTGTGTAGCTAGATTGGAATGAAATCTAGAGCAGCCTTGTAGTGGAGAAGGAGAGATAAGGAGTAAATTGGGAGCAATGTCCACACTAGAACTGCCTATTAGGTTTTTATACATTACTTTTGTAAACAAAATAAACCTTGCAAAGACCCCTTAAATGTCCAGTGCCCTTTCTTCAAAAGCAAATGAAAACCTAAAATTTCATTTAGGAAAATGAAGAGCACCTTAAAATATCTTTCCTCAAACAATTTGTCATCTTGGAGCTGGTGTTTTTCTTACAACTCTAAGGAAAGAGTCAGTATGGAGAAGGGAACAGTTCCTCCCACCGTGTTTTTTCAGTAGTAGAAAGGCAGAGCCAAGCTAACTCTCATTACATCGGGTTTATTATGCAGAATCTGTTCCCCAAAGCTCTTAAAGAAACACACACTGGGTCTTTCCCTTTTACTATTGCCAATCCAGGTAATTTATTTAATGAGGACGATTTATTAATTTTATCTGTGATATATGCTGGGATAAAACTGTAATTAAAAAGTGTTGGGCATCCATAATTTTTTTAATAGCACACATCAAACATAGAAAGTGACATCATGTGCTGTACTTGGAATATATTCCATAGTCATCATATGAACTGTTTTTCTTTGAGAAAGCTGTGTGAAAATTTTATATTCCAATTTAGCAGAGAAGGGAAGAGAAATTATAAGTATTCAGGTAACTGATCTCTCATACGAGGTCCTTGGGAGTTAAAAGAAACAGAGATTTTCTGGGATTATTTTTCCAGTTCACAAAGAAGATTAACATATCCAGACTTTTTTTTAAAAAAATGCTCTTGTTCAGTTTATGGTGGCTTTCTTTGGTCTGCTTCCCCTTGAATGTTAGTTGTGACTTTGTGCCATTTGACCACATGACAAGCTAAACAGAGGAGAATGTGTAATGTAAGGCACTTTGCTTGTGTTCTTTAGTTGCTCTCATCAGTACTTTTTAAACTATTATTTTTTTTCTCTTGCTGTACTCCATTGAGTCTCAGGGAATATCACTTAAAATCGGATTTACCACAAAATCTGATTTGCTTCCCATTTTCATGTGTAGCTGTAGATCTAAACTAGTTTGAAATGTAGCAAAAAGCTTATTGCTGAATCCTGAGGTACATGTGGATTGTAGCACATTTTTTAAAAAAAATCAAGTAAAAACCACTATCACCACCACTACATTTCTACAGTGGAAAAATGAAAGGTCATTTTAATATTGCGGAGTTGTTTGGTGTCAGCAAACACTTGCATAATGGCTGAATCTCCCTTTAGCTAAATCTGGCTCCTTTAAATAGAAATATATTTCCCTTTTTCTTTTCTAGAAATTAGCTACTTGTTCAGATAATGCTGGGCTGAATTCGAAGGCAGATTTCTACCTGGAAAAGGAGTATCTGGAATAATCACACATAGCTATCAGAATGGGCTGTTTCTCAAGTACTCAGGCTACGGGAAACTAACGGTCTCATTTAGGCTAGGGTCACTGATATGAACATTATATACAGTGGACCCTTGGTATTTGCTAGGGTTCGTTTCCGGTATATTTTCAAGTCATGAATGGTTGCATCCATGGATCCAGCATCCATGGATATAGAGGGCCAACTGTATAATTTTTGAGATCATTCTTTACAAAGGAACCTGAATGCAGGCAGAAGACAGGGAAGGTGCTACATGCATACTAACTCCAGGGATCCATCTGTTGTCATTTCCCAAAAACTTTCCAACAGCAGTAAATTGGCTGCATCTGCACTGCAGAAATAACTGCGAACGTGTGTAATTTCATCTAACAGAGGCTGAATCCCTCTTCCCAGATCTGGCCTTCGACTGACCATTAGCACCTCTATCTTGTCTGGATTAAGCTTCAGTCTCTTTACCCTTATCCAGTCCATCACAACTGTCAGACACTGGTTTAGGACAAGAACAACTTACTTGGAATTAAGTGGGAAACAGTGATAGAGCTGGGCATCATCAGTCTACTGACAACACCTGACCCGCAACTCGGGGCAACATCTCCCAGAGATTTCAAATCGATGTTAAATAGCTTCGGGGATAGGACTGAATCCAGAGGGACTCCATAAACCAATGGCCAGGGAGCCAAACAGAAATTACCTAGCACCAACGTCTGAGAGTGCCTCTCCAAACCAGAGAAGGATATCATGGTTAATGGTGTCAAAAGCTGCCCAAGAGGTCCAGCATGACTGACAGGGACACAGTTGGTATCCCTGTCCAGTTCCCAGTGTAGGTCATCCACCATAGTGACTAAAGTTGTCCCTGTCCCAAACCAGGTCTGAAACCAAACTGAAATAAATCCAAAGAGAGAAGGTATTGCCTCTTTGGTGGGAATGACCCATAAGCTCAGTTGGTCATACTCTTTATTTCCAGCTGGTTTGTGCAAGGTACTTAAGAACGAATGGCCTTGCCTGTAAGAGTTCTAGACCACTAAAAGCATTTACCCATAACTACTGCCCAGGGCTTCTATGAATTACTGACATAGCCATAGATCTCTTTCAATGTTCTCTGTTCCTCAAACCAACACATAGGTATCATCTTTAGTGACTCTGTGGACATATTTCAACTCTAGGGTCATTATTACATCACACTGTTACAGTATATGATTATATTCCACTTTAACTGCTATGTGTGGACTTCTGGGGGTTGTAGGTTAGTGAGACCCAAGAGCTCTCTGGCAGGCAGTTCCAAATGTCCCTGCCTAAACAGCAAATCCCAAGATTCAATAGGATGTTGCCATGGCAGTTAGTAGAATATAGTTGGCCCTTCATCTCCATGGGGTTTCTTTTTCAGATACACATACACCCACGCCATGGATGACAAAATCTTCAGGACCTCAAGTCTCGTTGGTTTTAATGGCAGTGTGGCATGTGTGTGGCTGTGGCACTGTGGCCATGTGCACGTGCCACCATTCAGGTGAACAAGGCGGGCCATCCACAGATGTGCAAATCCGCCCACAGTTGGGGTGGGCGGACTGCATAGTACCATAACAGTGTAGCATGATAAGGATCATAGAATGAAATCTGGCAGTTGTCCAATGGGGGAGGGGTTAACCTTTCTTTGAACATCTTTCCCTATCAGTTAATACAGCATGAAATGCCCATTGGAGAGGTATTTTCATGAAACTAAGAATTCCAGTCAGTGCAAGCTTTAAATCCTCATTCTGGTAAAAGTACTTTCCCATGTACAGGCAGATTTAACAGTCAACAGGGTCAATAAGTTCTACCCAATACTTAGCCACTCTAGGCACTTCCTTTCTTATCTCAGGGATGTCCAGTAGTGAGTGAGTCATAGGCAATGATGCTGGTTCTCCTTCTGCTGAGTCAAGATCATAAACATTGCCTGCATAGCAGTATCTATCCCATCTTCCTGAGCTTTCCTGGACATGGGAATCAGTCTCCTTTCCCCAATGAGTTCACATAGAAAATTCCTGATAATACCTGATCAACATGGTAAGGGATACTTTACCTACAACCAAATGGGATTTTTTAAAAACACAGATTGAACATTCATCAGGCAGGGACCCTTTAGATGCGGATTCCTGGATTCCAGTAAGGAGTTGAATTAGATATCTTGGGGCTCCTTTTTAAAAAGGAGGCTGTAGTTTTTGGCTAAAAAGATACATATCTCTATGAAGAATTAGGATCGTTTCTTTCTTTATTCTCCTGGAACATCCAAAGTTAACATTGTAAACATGTTTGTGTAGATTACCCATATGGTGGGGATGTCACTGTGATCCTGTTTGTCCACTGTGGGTCTGCTGGGAACAACCAAAGGATTAATGAAGGACAAGTACAAGTGCATGCGCATGACACAAGGAATGGAAGGTCCCTTAAGACGTATTTGTGGGTGTGTATGTGCGTGTGCCTTCCAGTTACCTGCTGTCTTATGACAACCCCATGAATTTCATAGGGTTTTCATAGGCACGGAATACTCAGAGATGGTTTTGCCAGTTTCTTCCTCTGAAATATTACCTACAGTATTTGTTAGCTGTCTCCCATTCAAGCACTAATCAGAGCTGACCCTGCTTAGCTTTCAAGACCAATCAGGATCTGGAGCCTTTAGGGACTTTCCCCCTTCTCTACTGCCATTCCCTTCTTCTTTTGTGTCTTGTCTTTTTTAGATTGTAAGCCTGAGGGCAGGGAATGTCTAATTTACAAATTGTAAGGCGCTCTGATAGCCTTGGCTGAAGAAAGAGGTAATAATAATAATAATAATAATAATAATAATAATAATAATAATAATAATAATAATAATAATAATAATA
>NC_056522.1:165373010-165447378 GCF_019175285.1 Sceloporus undulatus | reverse complement strand
TTTGTTCCCTTTGAAAACTTCCATGCAGAGGCTTATGGTGAGATGTCCCAGAGAACTCTCTTCTTGTAAGCCTCAGTGGTGATGGTTTGAGAGCTCATGATCTATGTGGCTGGGGTGCCAGCCAAAAAAAGTATATGTGTGTATATCTGTGTGTGTGTGTGTGTGTGTGAGAGAGAGAGAGAGAGAGAGAGAGAGAGAGAGAGAGATGCACTTGTCAAAGCAAAAGCACTCCAGAAATGTTTTCAGCACTGTCTGAACCATCCGCAAACCTCTGTCTTGGTGACAAGCACTGGAATGATTTCCGATGGGATGTTTCTTTCATTAGAAAAAAGAAGGAAAATGTTACTGCGTCTACCACCCCAGCTTATTTTCCACACATGGTCACATCCAGTAACTTGAAAGCATTTATGAGGAGGAAATGAGGGCTTTGAAAACGAAATTGTACATTTAACATTATTTACCTTGTGTGGCTATGGCATAACACTTAGAGGTCATGAGAATGTCTTTCTGTTTGAAAAAAACAAAATGTTGAGCATCATCACTGCCAATCTATTGAGCTTGATGCGGCCATTCTGAGGGAAATTGGAATTAGTTGCTAACAATCTTTCATCCTTTGGTGTAACCACCAAAGCTGAGTGGAAAACCAATATGCCTCACAATTTTACTATAAACACAGTTATTAGGATCTAATTGCCATTGATTTTGTATTATGTGCACAACTTAGAGAATATCTGGCTTAATTCAGTACACTATAAATGGGGAACAACGGGATGTAAATACTCTGGAGGCACCAGATCCCATCTGTTCTTGGAAGCTAAGCAGGGTCAACCCTAGTTAGTACATGGAAGAAGGACTGCCAAGGAATACCAGGTGCTGTAGGTTATATTTCATAGGAAAGCAAGGGCAAACCACTTTTGAATATTCCTTGCCTGAGAAAACCCTATGAAATTTGTGAAGTTGCTATATCAACAGGGAACTTCAAGACTATGGGATATACAGTAACTCCTTTATTGCACAAGGTTGCATTTATCTACTGAAATATAAGATCCACTGAATGTGATCTACACTATTCTGTACTATTCACTCCCAGCTAAAGACTGGGCCCTTAATTTTCTTTACATCACACACAATTTAGTAAGTGTAAGGTAAAAAAATAAAGGTAGTCCCTTGACATGAATGTCTAGTTGCAACCGACTGTAGGGGGTGGTGCTCATCTCTGTTACTAAGCCGAAGAGCTAGTGTTGTCTGAGGACTGCTCTGGTGGTCATGTGGCCAGCATGACTGCACTGAATGCAGTTACCTTATCACTTAAGTCGTACCTATTTATCTACTTGCATTTGCATGCTTTCAAACTTCTAGGTTGGCAGAAGCTAGAGATAGTGACAGGAGCTCACCCCATCACGTGGCACATGGGCCTCGAACTGCCAACCTTCCGATCTTCCAATTGTCAGAATGTGTCTTAACCACTAAGCCACTGCATCCCCTTAAGTGTAGGGGTGCCTTACATCAAAATATATTCAAATCAAATACTGAAGTTGTATATTGGCCCTGCTACCTGTTAGTATGTGTAGGAGATCACTTTAAAAAGTACTTGGGGGATTATTAGGAGTCCACTTCCTCTCCTCCAGCATAAGGCAAGGAGCTGTATAATGCACAGCAGAAACAACGGCCTGTTACAGACTGCCAAAATAAAGCTGCTTTGGGTCTCTTTGGAGGTATGCTGTTTAAATGATGCATGGGTCCTAAGAGTCCGGAGGTCGCGCCAAAGCCACACTCGATTCCTAAGCACTGGAGTGCAGCTTTGGTGCAGCTTCCAGATTCTTCGGATGTGTGCATCATTTAAACAGCATACCTCCAAAGAGACCCGAAGCAGCTTTATTTTGGCAGTCTGTAACAGGCCAACAATAACAATAATGTGTTGAGATATCATTTTTGCTGCTAGATTTTTTTTAACTTTACCGATGACTAATTAGTTTTTTCAGTAAAAATGCTGAATGAGACTGTTTAACCCTGTGTTCTGAACATCCTGCTTGTACTTGGCAAGACAACTTGACAACAGCCAAAATAGAAGCCAGCCTCTTCATTAAATAAACGTAGGTTGTCTGCAACGTTCAGCATCAGACAGCGGCATCATAGGGAGTTCAGACAGATGAGTCACTAGAAGATGTAGACACCCAGCCTGAAAGCCACCCGAAATGTCCCAATGGTAGTACAAAGCAAAGCAAAAGGCACCCAATAAGTAAAAAACAAACAAAAAACCCCTGTCTCCCTCATCTTTCTCTCTGGTGCATAATGCTGTCAGACCAACAGTACAACATTAAATGTGCTTATTCAGAAATAGAAAGCCTCAGTGAGTTCAGTGGGCCCTAACTCCAAGTTAGCACTTGAGTATTGGATTTTACTCTGACCCATGGAGCAGGAAGTCTCTGGTTCTAATCTAATCTCTGCCATAAACTCACTATGAGGCTTTTGTGTCTGCCGTTTCCTCCATCAGAAAAGATTTCTCAATCCTCTGTTGAGGTCTCCTATCATATACCCAGACATCTTTCTTCTACCAGCTATTTCACACACACACACCCTTTATCTCCTCCTCCACCTACTAGGTCTTTCACAGTATAAACCTCTTAAAACCCAGCTGCAAAGGTAACAAGATACAGTGGTGCCCTTAGCTCATTTTACTTGGTTTTGGATGGAGCCCTTACTATGGCCCTGTTGGCTCTATTGTATTTGTTTTACTGTTGTAATCCGCTTGGATTCCTTGAGATTAAGTGGAATAATAATAATAATAATAATTGTTATTGTTATTATTATTACATCATAGGATACCTCAGAGACTAGAGTTCTCCCAGATCAAAGACAGGGTTGCCCTGCCCATATACTCCCTCACTTCTTCAAGCAGTGAAGTTCAGGGGGAGTGCTATAAAATTTATTCTCCTTTGCTTGGGGAAGTCTATTGACGTATGAGATTTCTGCAATACAGCCAGCCCTCCATATCCATGAGGATTTTTATGCACAGATTCAAGCACCCAGGGCTTGAAAATATTTTTTCAAAAATACATAAATTCCAAAAAGTAAATGTTGATTTTGCCATTTTATATACAGTATGTGATACCATTTTACTATGCCATTGCATTTAATGGGACTTGAGCATCCACTGATTTTGGTATTCATGGGGGAAGGGGTCCTGAAACCAAACCCCAGCGGATACCAAGGGCCCAATGTATTTTCTTTATGTACAATTCTACAAGTAGCACTATCAGTCGAGGTGGACGCTCTTATCTCAGGCAGCAATTTAAGCGGGGACAACCTGTACCGTCTCCTTCACTTTCATTTATGTTGCATGCTTTGTTTCTGTACTTTTCTCTTTTCATTCAAATTTGGGAAACAAACCCACCATTCAGAAGAGTCTGTGTTCATCTGACTCCTGTGAGTGATTTGTCCATTCTAGGCACATCTGCAGCTATTGAAGGAACATTAAAATCCTCTGATCAAATAACTGACTCTGATCAGGTACCAAATGAGGGAAAATCACAGCACTTGATTATTGCAGATGAGACAGACAGACACATTCACATTCTAGGCTGATAGGAGGAATGCCAATGCATATTACAAGGGTTTGGTGCTCCAGCAGCAGGCATGTGTATTTGTCTTTCTCAGTAGTGTCATTATGTCTTCATTGTTTCGGAGAGTCCTTGTACAATTGGTTAATTTGAAAGAAAATAAATAAATAATGAAGGATAAAATTACATCATTTATCAGACAATATAGACTCTAACCACCCAAGCAATTATGAATTACATATTAATAACAAGTAATAATTATATTTCAATCTAATTTAACATAATATATATTCCATGTTCAATGCACATTCTCCTTTGAATAACAGCATCTGAACTTGTGTAGTGTACTGACCATTTAGGAGAGCCAGCATGGTGTAATGGTTTGAATGTTGGACTATGAGTTTGGAGACCAGGGTTCAAATCCCTGCTTGGCCACGGAAACCCACTGGGTGACCTTGTGCAAGTCAGACAAGGCAAAAGCAAACACCCTGTGAACAAGTCTGGCCAAGAAAACCCCATAGGTTTGCCTTTGGGTCACCGTAAGTTGGATATGACTTGAAGGTATACAACAACAACAAGAAGCTGATAATTTGAAAGGAAAGATTTTCAGCTATCTGTTCTTGTTGGGGGGCTGAAAAAATTGTCATCATCGTTGCTGTTACAGCTGTCATCAACTGATGGCAGAAACAAACGCTTCTTGTTTTGGAATTAACCTCAGACTTTGTGAGTTCCACCTATAGACTTAGAAACCATTAATTTTCAATTTTCTCATGTTCCTGTTTTCTGGCACATTAAGAGGCATTTGGAAATTTGCACTTTCAATTTAGGGGAATGCAAGCTGGAGCACAGAAATAGCCCTGCTCCCATACTTCACACAGATGTCTGGACAGAAGGTATCAAAGAGAAACAGACATACAAGTCCTGGAATTTCCATTTGGGTTGATGCTAACTTGTTTTAGTTGGTTATTTAAATATATACTCTGCATTGCTACCCAAAAAGGCATTCAAGGTATTTAACAGAAATTATACTGAATGAAGACCCATTTTTAAAAAAATCAAATAATTTTAAAACATAGTTAAAATTACATAAGCATAAAGATAAAAGCATTCACCCGGTTAAATGCTTTTCATCAGCTAGCAAACCCAGCTTTAAGTCAAAGGCCTGTCTGAATAAAAATCTCTTTGCCAGTAACTCTGACATTCTTTTTTAAAATTGTTATTTCCCTTTTGCCTTAGAGCCCTCTTCTCTGAACCTCTGGTTTCTTCTGCTCAGCCCTTTCTTCCAGCATCCAAAACAGCCAGCTTGAACGGAGATGGTGGGACAATCTCAGGCCCTGTGTTAATTTCCAGAAAATGGTGGATGTTCCATGTGGTTGTCTAGCTAAACAGATCCGGAGTGTAACATCCCTTCTGTTTATTTGGATGGCTGGTCAATGGGACCAAACTATTTAAAGTAATATTCTAACGGTAAAGACAGACAGATGTTTTAGGTGTGGTGGAGGTGGTTTGAACACACGTTTGCTGCCCTGAGTTGGAATGCAGTACCTGTGTGTTAAAACCACACTTAAAATGTTAGATCTTCCTTCACTCTTACTGAGGAAGGAATTTGTTCCTCTTGTCATCAACAATTAACACCTAAGATTTCGAATTGCAACCACAGAGAGAATTGCATAATCCTGCTACATGCAGCAAATGGCAATCCAGATGGTAGTTGAGTGGGGAGCTATATTGTATTACAAGTATGAATTGTGATTTAGGTTCTGTGTATTTTAAATGGGATGTATTATATCCTGGGCCTGGAAGAAATAAATCTGCACCTGTGTATGTGTGTGTGTCTCAAACATCTGTCTTTTTCTGTGTTAACTTCCTCAGAACATGATAGCTTTTTTTCACACTACACAATTACAGCACTGTGAACGCACTTTAACTGTCATGGCAACATCCTGTGGAAACCTGGGATTGTTCACTGAAGGAGGGCCCTTTGGAGTCCTCAGCCAGAAAATCCTCCTCTGGTGGCTCTGACTAACCTACAAATCCTAGGGAAGTTCCCTAGAAGGTAGCCATGACAGTTAAAGTGGAATCATAGCATTATAACTGTGCAGTATGAAAGGGTCTTGTCCGCTCCCCACATACTGGCTCTTAGGGCAGTCAGCAATTAGACTAATAGTTAATCAGACTAAATAGGTGTAGATGCCAGTATTCCAGCCCACAACACCTGATGGCACCTTGGAAATTTTTCCATCAGCTCAGCTCCCTTGACTAGAAAGCTGTGTTTGTTGTGTTCAGTGTGCTACACAAATGTCACAAGGTCTGAAATAAACTGATGGGCGATACTCAAGAAGCTAGGGGCAGACTTCTGGGCTGAACTCCAGGGTCCCCTGAAAAGAGGCTGACAGATAAGTTTGCTGGCAGCCAACAGGTTTTTCGTAATTGACATCTAAGGGGTCAGGGGTGTAATAGCAATGGAGACAACAGAATTATAGAATCGTGGTGTTGGAAGAGACTACAAGGGCCATCCAGTCCAACCCCCTGCCATGCAGGAACTCACAATCAAAGTACTTCCAACTGGTGGCCATCCAGTCTCTGTTTAAAGACCTCCAAAGAAAAAGACTCCACCACCCTCTGAGGAGCATGTTCCACTGTTGAACAGCTCTGACCATCCTCATGTTTAGGTGGAATCTCTTTTTCTGTAGTTTCAATCCATTTCTCTGTGCCCTAGGAGTTTATCGCACCGCTAAAAAACCCAGCTTACCTCTCCCAAATTGAAGTCTAATTTGGGATGCATCTGGATTCTATCACCTGAATTTTCCACTGGCTGAATACAGCCCGGCTGCAGCCTGGGTCCAAGGCTCTCTCAGCAAACCAGTTTTCAAAGTCGGGAGCATTCTGACTTTGAAAAGCGAGTTGCTGAGTGCACCGGGGACCTGGGCTGCAGCTGGGCTGTATTCAGCTGGTGGATTCGGAAGCAAAATCTTGGTGATCGAACCCAGCTGCATCCTGAATTAGACTTCAGTTCAGGAGACGTAAGCCGGGTTTTTTAGCGGTGCAATAAACTCCTTATTCTCTGGAGCAGCAGAAAACATGCTTGCTCCATCCTCAATAAGATATCTCTTCTAATATTTAAACATGGCTTAAACCTTTTCTTTTCCAGGCTAAACATACCCATCTCCCTAAGCTGCTCCTCATAGTGACTGGAATTCAGAACTTTCACCATTTTTGTTACCCTCCACTGGACATACTCCAGCTTGTCAACATCCTCCTTGAATTGTGATGACCAGAACCAGACACAATATTCCAGGTGAGATATGACCAAAGCAAAATACAGTGACACTATTACTTCTCTAGATCTAGACGCTACACTCCTATTGATGCAGCCTGGGATCATATTGGCTGTTTTAGCTGTTGCATCACAGTGTTGACTCATGTTCAGCTTGTGGTGAGTGCCCTGGATGCATCCCAGAACAAAGCCTCGCTCAACTGGCCAATTTTTGAAGTTGGAAGCTGCCCAACTTTGAAAAAGTGCTAGCTGAGAGAGGCTTTGACCTGGGATGCATCCAGGTGGCAGCATCCTGCCTAGATCAGCAGCAATTTAGGTATGATAACATCTGGGGGCATCGTGGATCCTGAATTCTAGCTGGAAGAGGTAAGCCAGTTTATTTGTTAATGCAATAAGCTTTGAGCACTGCATGGAAAACACATGACTGGAACAATGTAACCGTTACATTGTAACGGTGCAATTGCCTGGATTCTCTATAGCAACTTGGTTACTATGAGGTTGAGCAAATTCGATTCTAGAGAAAGCAGATCATTTCAAAGGAACATCTACCTCTGGTGCTGAATGGTGAAGATGCATTTATTTCTCTAGCATCCCCTCCTCATTGACTGCCTGATGGGTCATTTCTAGCATAGGCTCCAGCTAAATCAGAAACAAATCCTCAAAACTGTTTTAAAAATAGGATTGCAGGGCTTCATGGGATCAAAGAGTGAAATTTCTGTAGAAGTCAAGGGCTTTTTTTTTTTAAATAAAGACAAAACTTTATAGTTATAAGAAAAGTTAAGAACACAGAATTCAAAATATCCCTGGCCCACCCCATGTCACCTATTTCCCGCTGAGCTTCTTCTCTTGCCCACAGTGTGTTTCACAAAGTTGAGTACATTTTCTCCCTTGCTTTTCCTCAGAACATCTGTTGAAAAAATAAAATAAAATTCAGACAAAGACTTCCTTCAAAGCAGCTGTTAAGTGCAGGCAAACATATATCAGTGGTAAGTCAGTTTTGCATTATTCTGTAGTGTCCATATAATATTTTGTTGCTGTGCTTTACAGCCTGACTGTCTTGAAACATGACAGTGTGGTTCTCATTTTAAAAAAGAGACATTCTCAGAGAAAGGAGGGCCAAGACTGCTTCTTAAATCCAGGCAGTGGTGACAGTTCGATGCATCTAAGCCTAACACACAGTTACAGGATCACACTGGCATTTCGTGCCAGCTTGCATAATTAACTTTAGGCTATCAAGTCACCTTGAAAATCCTGCAGACTGCCATAAAGTTTTTGGACTTTACATAGTAGAGGATACCCTCTCTTTCTTTTCTTTTGTTTTTTAGCTTGTTGCTGGCTACAGATCTAACAAGCCCTGTTAGCATAAATTATCCCAGCTGAGCCAGACCATAAGTTTGCACTCAGCAAATTGGCTCCATATTTGTTTCCATTGACACCACTAGCAAAGAATGCATGGATCTTGATAAAAGCACCCCATATGGACACAGACTGAACACCCCTTTTGGAAAAGAGCTACAGCCGGACCAATGAGCTCCAATAAATAGCCCTACGATGTTGCAGCAGCATTTGAGGCTGAAAAGCTGCCAGTGTGTAGTTATAAAGGAATGGCTATAGCTAAGCAAGGAGAGGCATCTCAGCACCAGCAGCTACGATCCCTTGTGTTGGAGTAGCCCATTGATGAAGCTGGCTGCTTGGGAGATCCTGGGAACTACTGACTAAATAAGTAATGTTTCCAAGTTCTGCCCAGTGAATGGCATGAGGCAGTGCTGACGTGGCTGCACACCTACACAGAGCATGGCATGAGAGGCCACTGGACCACAATGTAAACCATTATAAAGGTACAAAGTGTGGGTGATAACCTGGTCCAAATATTGAGCTTTGTAGGTATGGGGCTCTGATTAAGCTCAGCTTGCTGGAAGAAGAACGAACGAACGAAAGAAAGAAAGAAAGAAAAAAGAAAAGTAACAGAAGGAGCCATCACATATGTGAAAAGAAAGGCATGCAGTATGAGGAACATCTGCAGGAGCTGTTTAGGAAAAATAAATTCTGCTTGTATTCTCTTTATATATATATACAGTCACCCCACTCCATCCATGAGGATTCACTTCCAGATCCGCCATGGATGCAAAAAAAGGGGACCTCAAATCCCATAGTCATCATGTGCCACTACTGATGATAATGGGGTGAGGCCATCCACAGATGCTGTAATTCACGGATTGCTAGCTTGCGGATAGGGCAAGCTGACCATATATGCCCCTTCCCTCCATGAGAAGAGCATATTCAGTGAAATCATATGAAGATATCCCAGAACTCTCCTTTGGGTCCAAACCTTGTATCGACAGTCAGTGTCTTTAGGTGGAAGCCATGAGACCACCACTACCATTTGTGCAGCCCACTACTCTTTTCAGTGGCAGGCAAGTAATTGATCTACTGGAGTGATCCTAGTCAACATCCTGCAGTGATTCTAGAGACACTCCGTGGGTGACCAGCCATTATCAGAGGCATATGACTGCTAAGTTCCTGCCTCTTGTAAGCCTGTTCTTTTGCCATGATAATAAATAGGAAGCAGAGCTGCCCACTAACATGAAAGCTTTAATGATGTGGCACCTCTGTTGTGGCACCTCTCCAACCCTTAAGTGGACCCTCTTTGCCACTTAACAGTGGGTTCATCAGAGACACACTATCTATTTATTATGAACATTAGCTGCTTGCCTAAATATTTTTTATAAGATACCTCGTAGGTTAATAGCCAATGCTTTGAAACCTTCCTCATTTTTGGACTGCAGTTTTGAGACTCCTCCATCATTGCATTCACCAACTTCACATTCAATAAACGTAATTTTAACCTGGGGTGGGGACTGTTGCCAAGGCTACTTGAATTGGAGTACAATGTAGGGATTATGGCCCAGTAAATACGTGTGGGAAGCGGTGTGTTGGCGCCAATTCTAGGGTTCGGGAGCGCGCAGCAACCGCATGCTCCTGAACCCTAATCTGTACGGGCACCGCCATCATGATGGCCTTCCATCCATACTGGGGCCACTGGGATGATGCCGACGCCGTACAGCAACCAGACATCGCTGGCATGCCCTTTCCTGTTTGCGGCGTCACACAAAAGCCGCTCTAGGCTGCTTTTTTGGCAGTGTGTCGGTTCTGCAGCATGGGTTGCTGCAGCACTGACTCGGGGCAAAGATGGGGGGCATGGAGCCGTCCATCTGTGGAGCCCCTTCATTTTGAATGGCAACTTTTCTTCTTTCTTGTTTTCCCCCCCTTACAATTGATGGCTAGAATTCACTTGGGTAGTTATATGAATGGTTAATCACCAATGTTACATAGCTATCCTGGTCCAGATCTCCCATCCCTACTTATTGGTCAGAAGCCAGTGCAATCAATGGGATTCCTGTTCCATATTGCTCAGAAAGCAGCTGATTGATGGTCCCACTCCCTCCTGTAAGCAATCTCCAATGTATCAGGCATTAGTAGGGGCCCTGTCACAATTTCCCCTTGCACCAGGGATTTTTATTTTTGTTTTTATTTTTGCCAGGAACATCTCATCAAATCAGAACTAGGGATCCTGTCCAAACTCTTGAATAATCTCCACATTTATGTTTTAAGCATTTTTAAGGGAATTAGATGACTCAGCTATATTCAGTTATATTCTCATGTCTTCAGGAGAAACAAACAGAGCTGTATTAACTAAATGTAGTACTCATGCTGAAGTAATTTTTCAAAATGCAGATAATTCCCAGAGTCATTGGAATGTGTGGAAAGTTTCAGCAACTTCCAGACCATGATAGATCTTGTTTTTTCTTTATTCATATTGATACTCCACCCTTTCTCTAAGGGCCTCTGGCAGTTCTATGTGGTTTTACTTCATTTTATCATCACCACAATCCACGATGGGAGTGATGAAAATGGAAGAATGCAACTGGCCAAGACTCACACAATATACCGCAGGTGATGAGCAGGGATTCAGTCCTTGCAGATCCCTCTGGTCCAAATCTAACACAATGTGACTAACTTACTACACTGTAATTATTCTACTCAACTGTATCTCTTAGCTATTTCTGTGGCTAGAGCATTGATCTCTGTGTATGACTCAGTTCAGGCCATTTGGGGCTTCAATTCTCTAAAACCGCTCTCAAAATAAATGTGGAAACATGGTTTTATTTCTATGATTACCAACTGCTTTGTCCCTGATCTGGGGTCCTTTCACATTATATCATGATAGTACTATGATTCCACTTCATCTACCATGGCTGAATCCTATGGAATGCTGTGATTTGTAATCTGTGAGAGAATAGAGCATGTACACTGGGCTATTGTTATCCGCAGGCTTGCCATCCATGGATTTGAGCTTCCATGGATGTCAACCCCCATTGTTTTTAATGAAAGCGCATTCACTCCATGCCCCCCTGTTGGACTGTCTGATTTGTGTATATTGTAATTACATCCATCGGAATAGTCACACTTTCATTTCTTTGTTTGCTGCAACCCCACACTCACATCAGGGCATTCATATGCAGGGTTAGGATTAGTATGTATCACTCCTTCAGAAGCATTTTCACATCTGGGCATTTATATGCAGGGTCAAAAGTGTGTATCTTCCATGCTAAGCCAGTGGCTGCATGCACCAGTGGCTGCACACACATCAAGCCACCGTAGTAAAGAATGGGACTTGAGGTCCTGCTGTTTTTGAATGGCTCCTCTGTGGATATGAAGGGACGACCGTATAAAGTAAATGGGATTGTGACCAAAAGCTAGAATAAAAGCAAAGTGAAGTTGTGCCATGTCCAATAGTTATGAAGACTTTTCCTGTGTTGATGGAAGAAATGAAGTTGCATCTAGCAGTCAAGTTCTCATCCACCAGTGTGCAACCAGAAGTTATGTACCATCCACACACCCCACATTTCAACCAATGTGTGAAATGGTCCATGTATACACTGGCCTACATGCCTAAGAGTTCTTTCATGTGAAGGAAGGTCCTAATTGACTGCTCTCCTCCATGTATAGGTTCTCTCCATACATTGGCTTTGGCCTGAGTTACTTGTGGGAATGCCTTTCCCTACACAATCCGCCCCACACTCTCAGAATAACTGGGAAGAATGTGTTAGAACATCAATCAACTAGGCTCATATCGACTTCCCAGAGAGCCTTCACAGCAGCTGCTCTGAAACTGTGGAACAGTCTTCCGGAAGAGATCCATCTTATTACCTCCTTGGAGGCGTTTAAGAGGGTACTTAAGATGGATCTCTTCCAGTGAGCTTACCTACCTGACCTTGTGTAAGAGACACCTTCAGACCATTCTATGAATCTACTACATTACCACTGATGATGAGTTACCTTTTAAGATTAATAGTATTTTTATTGATGTATTTTTATATGTATTTTATTACTGATGTATGTGTTTTAGCAGACTGTAATCCCACTTCAAACCGTCTGGGAGAGGCGGGAAAATAATAATAATAATAATAATAATAATAATAATAATAATAATAATTGTTATTATTATTATTATTACATGCTGCTAACATAGTCCAGGGATAACCACAAACCTGCACCACTTTTCAGTGAATTAGAAATGCTTGTATGATACCCCCTATTAAACTAGTTTCAAAAATGACTTCTGAATTGGTTTTGTGTGTGTGTGTGTGTGTGTGTGACTCTCCATATTATCGCACTGGGAGGAGCCTGGGAGGTTGCAACACATATGTTTCAGTGGATTTACAATAGTTTTGCAGCTGGATCAGGTACTAAAGAAACTCAGAATGAGCATTGCTAGGCTGACGTATGAGAGATGTAAGAGTGGCCTGAATATATTCCTGCCATGGTGTGCCTTCCCATTTTCATAATGTCTTCTAGGGATGGAAAGACTATTCGAAAAATGGTTCAAAGATGTGTGTCTCAAGTTTTGACCAGAAGATTTCTGGACTGACCAGAATCTTAACAATTCAGGACTTATTTTGCACAAAATTTTCACACTTTTATTAAATACTGTACAGAAAACTACTTTTTCTGTACAGCTTTTTCCCTTTCTGTGCAGGAAATATTCACTGGAATCCTATAGGATCATTGTGTACTATGTAACACGGTAACAATGTTCCTACATAGTGAATTCTGACATGATTCCCCCTCCCTCCCATCCCACCCACACTTACCAGTAAGCAACCATTGGGATTGACAGGGATGGTCAGGAAGCAGCTGCTTCCATAAGTGATCTCTGGTGTGATGGGCAGAAAAAGCACTCCTGTCACAAATCCCTCTCATGGCAGAGATCACTCATGTGGGTGGGTGGGAATGTCTGGATGGACAAGGGAATGGGTCTCTGTCAATCGCAGAGCCTGCTTACTGGTAAATGGGGTATAGGGGACTATTGCAATCCCTATGTAGCCCCTAAACTAAACTAAACTAAACTAGGAGTTGTGTAGGGAACATGTACATGTAGTAGTCAATGCATAACTGTAGGTTAAATATTCCCAATTGCCCAACAGGATTCCAGCTAGTGTTTTATGCAAAAATATTGAGAATTTTGCAGAGATAAGTCCTCAGCTACAGGATTTTCTGCACAGAAAATAATATTTCTGTGCAAATAGTTTCTGCACAGCAAGCGCTCTTTCCTGTGCAAATCTTATTCAGCTGTACAGTGTATAAAAAGCATGTGGGGATTTTGTGCAAAATAAATCCCAAACTGTGAATTATCTTCAAAAACTGTATAGTTTTCAAAGGTTTTCTCACAACTGCTAAAATTCCTAATTGCTTCTTTCAAGAATGAAATTAAGAAAGAGTTACATCCTTAGTGCATCTGCTTGCCCTTCTCCTCCAGTGAAAAGCTAACCCTCTTGAATAGCTCCAATAGTAGGCTGACCATATGTACTGTTTTAAATGGGACAGTACCTTTTTTGTTCGTATTTCCTGACCATCCCGCCGTTATAATGTAAATGTCAATTTTGTCCTGTTTTCAAGGGAAAAATGCCCTGTTATGTTGCAAAAATGGTTTGCAGATCCTTGTTTGATATTGTGGTTGTCAAAAAATAAAACAAAAACAAAACCCTGTGTCATGGAGTGTGAGAAGTTGTATGATAAGATGTCGAAAGGCCAAAATTTGCTGCTAAAGTTTACTTCATCAGAGAAATCTTCATGGTGCGATTGTGGTGAAATACAGTCCCCTTCTATGTCTACCTAAATTTTTGTATAAGTTCTGTCACTGGAGAATAATTGTTAGCTCAATATGTCCATATAATAAAACTTTTGTTATCATCTTACTTTTTCATGAATACAGAATATTACATAACCCCATCCTATTTTTGCCATTCCAATGTCCTGCTTTTGTCTCAAGGAAATATGGACCCAAAACAGATGGACCACAAAACTGCAGAGGAGCTGTGCCAGCATAGTCCGTGCTAGGGCCACAGCAATCACATGTGCCCAGCCCCGATCCGGGACGTCACCATGGTCCTAAACCGGGCTGTTGAAAAGGAGTGGATTTTTCTGCTCTTTTTTGGCTTGGTTCTTTACTGAAGACGCAGCAACAACGTAGTTTTCTGCTGCATTCAGGGCATGCGTAAACTAAACACTACACCTCGAACATGGAGGGAAACCACATCATTTGGCCCATGTGTTTCTGACTATGGTCAGCCTATCCAAAAGGCCCACCATTTCAAATGGGAGAAAATGATTTCAAGATGTGCCTTTATCCAACTATCCTTTTTGTTTACGCCAGTGAAATTTTTGGTATACATCAAGCAATACCTTGTCAATTAGAGTGCTCTTTGCAGGGAAAAGGAGGCATCCCTTCATTGAGTCTGTTCAGTAAGAACAATTATACAACAATCCTTAAGATACAGAGCCCTCCATCTGTCCATCTGCCTTGGTCCAGGGAGGGAGAGAAGAATGCTGGACCTGATCCCCTTCCCCTCAACCATTCCCTTCTCCTTTTGTGTCGTGTCTTCTTAGATTGTAAGCATGAAGGCAGGGAACCGTCTAATTAAATGATTTTATGTACAGTGCTGTGTAAATTTACAGCGCTATATAAATAAAGCTTAATAATAATAATAAGAACAATAAGAACAATCCAACCATTAACTTTGCCAGAAACCTAAAGGTGACATAAAATCCAAGAGTCCTCTTTGTTATTCTCTTCGACACAATATGTGAGCAAACTGCTTGCATATATGATGTTCTGTTCTTGTGGTACATCATATGCTCTGGATTCAAATCTTCTTTTGGTTCTTGATTTCAGCAAGTTCAATTTTCCTATACTTTCATATTTTTCGTTTCTTTAAATGAACCATTCCTTGTGCATCTGAACTCAGCAGTTTGCAGTGGTACCTTCCCCTATTCTGGAAAGGTCATTCTCAGATTCCATATCTCCTTTATGCAATTTTGCTATAAAAAGGCGTACAGAGTAGAGAGCAATGTTTTGAAAAATGAATTATAAAAAGGTCATGTCTTAACCACCAAAAATACAGTATTTTTAGCATAGAATGAGCCAAGTTAAGAACAAGCTCTGTAAGGCTTTTGTCATCTGGTAGAAGACAGTCAGCAGAGGTCTTCTTGTATACATCTTTGCTGGACAAATTTACTGCTTTTAGTTTTAAAAACGTGCTTTTAGATCCTTGCACTGCTGTTGTTCATTTCACCTGGAGTTTATGGTGCGGTGGCTTTAATTTGTTTTAGTTTTCACGTTGTGTTTTATTATATTTGGGTTTTAATAGGACATAAATTTTAAAGAAATGCAGTAAATAAGTAAGTAAGTAAATATTTCTCCTTCTAAGCAAATGCAAATGTCCCTGCCTGGGCTAAGTATCCTAGTGATGATGTCTGTCTTCCCAAATCATCACTTCACTAAAATATGAGAACTAGACATGTTCTTCTGCCAAGTTCTCCATCAGAAGAGTCCTTGTTTATTCTAGTAGAGCTTGGCAGATGGAAATGACAGCATCTGAGTACTCATCACAACGATTTTTTATGTCTTGAAGGAGCCATGTCTTCAATCACACACACACACACAAAACCTCTCCAGATGGGATGCTCATTAAAGCAAACAAGACTGGAAGTCTGACGCTCCTTTTACAAGTTTACCATTATAAGCAGGCCTCTTGGAGGCCAGCATTTAAAAAAAATGTTGAAATTCAACTCGCAAGGAAGGCAATGGAGATCTTTCTATTAATTTTTATCTGATAGGAAATAGGTTAGATCTCAAATTACTGCAAGATGATCTTGCTTCTGCTTTAATAAACCTTCCAGACCTATCTGCATGGAAATTTGCAGTTCTTCATCCAAACCCATCTCATTTAGGCCATTGCAGGGAGTGCCTTCAGTTCCACCCCAACTAATAAACTTAAAGTCATTGCAGTTTTTGTAGTCGTTCATTGCATCACTTAATATGGAAAGGGTGGGATGGAAAGTTCACAACTCTAATTATAGTACTTTGCTGTATGGCCAACATGGCTACCCCAGGATATGAACTCTAATGATAAGTTGCCAGCATGTACAAAGTCACTTATTCCTAAACTTCCTTGAGTGTGTCTATTTCAGTCTAGCATAAGTGTTTCTGATCGGTTGCAATTCTCATAAGAATGAAGGTTCTCTCTTCAAATTGGACTGTAGGTTTCCAGTCCTCAAATTTAGGGCCAGTGCAAGACATTTTGCTGCTTCGTCATCTGTAAAGCAGCCAATGGTGCCCCTCACCAAGTCACAGAGTGCAGGACACAAAGTCAACTCAGCTGTGTTATTTTAGCACATCAAGCAGAAAATCCCATAAGCTGTGCTCTCCCAACCTCCAGCAGAAAAAACACAACAATAAAAACAAACAAAAAAGCACTTGCTGACTTTTCATGGCCCTCAAAGTCAGTCACCTGAGGCATCTGCCTCACTCAGCCTAATGGCAGAGCCAACACACCTATGGAGAAGATACTTAGAAAATGAATACAATCGGTCCCTCTTATACACGGATTTTTTATACACAGATTCAAGCATCCACGGTTTGAAAATATTCCAAAAAAGTATAAATTTCAAATATCAAACCTTGATTTTTCATTTTTTTATAAGGGATACCATTTTGCTCTGTCATTATATTTAATGGGACTTGAACATCCACGGATTTTGTTATCCACGGGGGATCTTGGAACCAAACCCCAGCGTAAAACAAGGGTCCATTGTATACTGGGGGTGATTTAGGTTGGGCTTCCAGAGACCAAGAGTGGAGGAAACCCTTTTCATTGTTCATAGCTCCCACTTTTTAGTGATGTGTCTCCAGACCCCTGAGTAGTCTCCAAAAATAGGTTGAAAATAACATTTGTTCTACTTGGATACACACACACATATTAGAGAGTGCTGTTTAGATGAAACTGAACTCCAGACTTCAGATGCAAAGCTACCCTTGGAAATGCTTCAGAACGTATGGTTCCATGCAGAATAATTCACATGTTTGGCCAGCAACATACACAACAGCTCTGCCAACAAAAGAAAAGGCCAGTATGAGAGTGTTGGACCCATAAAGCTCAGTGGGTGGTCCTGGGAAAGTCACTGATTTAACCCCCCACTCACTGGTTTGTTATGACAGAAAATGAGGCCAGAGTTATAAAGCGTTTTGCACAATGAAAACATCTATAGAATTTACTCTTGCTCATAAAATATCATTTGAACTATGGAAATTTTACTGTGCCCTCTCACTATATGAAACTGTAGCGTATGCAAAGCCAGAAACAATAAAGTTACTGATCAACGAGAGTAGAAAATAGAATCATAGAGTTGGAAAAGACCACAAGGGCCCTCCAGTCCAACCCCCTGCCATGCAGGAAATCACAATTAAAGCTCCCCCGACAGATGACCCTGTTTTAAAGACCTCCAAGGAAGGAGATGCCATCACACTCCAAGGAAGTTTGTTCCCCTGTCGAACAGCTCTCTCTTTCAGGAAGTTCCTCCTAATGTTGAGATGAAATCTCTTTTCTTGTAGCTTGCATTCACTGTTCTGTGCTCTAGTCTCTGGAGCAGCAGAAAACAAGCTTGCTCCATCCTCAATATGACACCCCTTCAAATACTTAAACAGGGCTATCATATCACCCCTTAACCATCTCTACTCCTTCTTTTCTGTTAGCATAAAAGAGTCCTGCACTATCAAGATAGCTGTATTTTATTTCATTTCTCCGTGTAATTGAGTATCAAGTGATGCTTGAAAACTGACTTTTATGGTGATAATATTATGATGGTGATAATATGACGAGGATATTTTTAAATCAAAAAGGCAATCACAAGAAGAATTTTGCACAAAGTGATTTCCCCCTTAGGATTCCCACACCCTGGGATGGGTGCTAGGTCTGAGACCTGAGAGTTAGAACAAGTGGCAGAATTGGGAAGAGGGCATCAAATAAGCTTAAGTGTGGGAATGAAGTCCACTTTCTCCCTCATGCTACACCAGGGAGATGAAAGAACACACCATTAACAAAACACCCAAGCCGACTCAGGGCCTGAGTGGGCCCAACCTCATGGTTAGTCAAGGCATGGATTTCACAAAGAGCTTGCGGACTGAGCAATGTCTAATCTGCACTGCAGAAATAATGCTGTTTGACCCAGGTTTAAGTGCCACAGCTCAATGCTATGGAATTTGTGGGGTTTTAAAAAAATATATTTAGCCATCTCTGTTAGAGAGCTCTGGTGCCACAACTAACTACAAATTCCAGGTTTTCATGACAGTTAAAGCAGTGTCAAACTACATTATTTCTGCAGTTCCAATTAAATTCAAGAGGCAGGTAGAATTGTCTAAAGGCTGTGGGTGATGTATAGGCAGAAGCCCTGCATAGGCATTATGACTTAAACTTATGGTGTGTATTGAGCTAGTCCCTACACTGAACAGACACATTATTTGCATGTTCAGCTCAATATATCCTTAATTGGGGATCCAGTTGCATGGAGGCTTTTATTCAGCCAAATAAGTGAAGAATCCCTTTTCAGGCCTTAGGATAGAGCTGACATGTTTGGGGATATTAAGAGAAGGGATAGCATGCCTGCTCTCATTCTGCCTTCCATATGTTCAGGTAATAACTCCTAAATAAGGTTCTCAAATATCAGGACCTGGCTCTGAGTCTCAGGGCTTAGATCCTCTTCTCCAGTCCCCCACACAAGGGAGAGGAATCTCAGGGCTAAAGCACTGTCTTGAAAAGTGCATGGATATCTGTTTCCCTAATTACCTAGATATGGTGATTTTAAAAAAATGAACGTTGTACTTTGTAAAAGGCGCATATACCCTAAAGGCACCAGATCCCTTCTGATCTTGGAAGTTAAGCAAGTGAGCCATGTTTACCACTTGGGTGGGAGATTGCCAACAAATACCAGGCGAAATAAGACTATAGTTCAGAGGAAAGAATTGGCAAAATCACCTCTGAGTTTTCCTTTCCTAATAAAACCCTATGAAATTAATGGGATGGCCCTGTCCACAAGTGACTTGAAGGGACACACACACACTTTGTATAACTGTGGCTGATTATTAATGTATTATGCTTAATGACATTCCCAAGGGGCTGTCTCTCTTAACATCAGTTTTGTAACATGACCAGGACCTTCCTTCAATGACATCACAAGGCGTTGTTCCCAGATTTCAGTAGCTGGGGCTGCATGTGGCCCACACCTGGTTTAGTAGAAGGTAAGGCACTGGGATTTATCCTCTTTGCAACATGTTCCACAAGCTGGGGCAGTTTACATTTTTTTTTAATGACAACTCCCAGGATCCCCTAGCTAGCATGTAAATTTTCCAAGATCCCAATCCATAAAATAAGCTGGGTATAAAATAATGCAGCAGGCAACTTGTAGGTAAACAACAATATTTTCAGCTTATACTTGGTGATCTTCCTTGACTACTGACATCTGTTTGCTAAGGCCAGAAACCTTCCTCTGTGTTTTGAGGTTTATAAACATGACTTAATGATGAGGTATTAAAAATGACAAAAATGTGCCTTGCAATATCCACCCAGAGAAGAACATTCCCTATTTTCAGACTGACTGAGTCTTTTCTTTCTCGTTCTCCCACCCCTCACCCCCTTCTTCTTTCATGAGTTCATGAAATGGTGGTTGGCTAAGCCCTTTGATAAAATGAATTCATGCATCAGAGCCTGGAAGTTACCAGACAACCAGAAACCCACAAGGCCTGAGACTAAATAGGTGAGCTGAGGAAGGAGCGGTGATAGTGGTGGAAGTTTATTTCTGACCAAATATCCTACATGGGATTGAGAAATGCTCTTTCAAAGGCCTGAAAGTCTGGCTATAAATAATTTTTATAAAAAGGAAAGGAAGAGGAAGAAGCAGAAATATGGACCTGGATCAGTGTGGCAAAAGATGCTAGGGAGGGAGGTTATCTTTTGATGGCCTTCATGGTCCGATACCAAGAGACTTATGATGGCGCAGGGTGCCAGAGCACAGCACATGAGAAGAGCAGGGGCTGAAGCTACTTAAGGCTTGGTTGCACAAGGGAAGGCTGAGGAGGTAGTCTAGGATAGACATCTAGCCTCAGCTGAACCCACATCAGATTGCTCCCCTTCTTTGCTCCTTTCAAGTCCAATCAAGTTACATAAAAATTAGTTCAAATAAATGTCAAATTCAGAGGTATAGTTGTGTTAGTCCGGAATATCAGTATGGAAAGGAATCTTGTAGCATCTTTGAGACTAACTGTGCTTTAGAAGTTGTAATAGAAGCTGTTGTAGACTTAGGTCTTCTTCCTCAGATGCATGTATCTGAAGAAGTAGACTTAAGTGTACAAAAGCGTACGCTATTTCTTTTGCACAGTTAGTCTCAAAGGTGCTACAAGATTTCTTTCCATACTGATATTCCAGACTAACATAGCTATACCTCTGAAGACAACATTTATTTGAACTAATTCTTATGTAACTTGATTGGATACCTTTGAAACTAACTGTGCTTTAGAAGTTATAATAGAAGTTATAAGTAGACGCTACTTCTTTTGCACAGTTAGTCTCAAAGGTGCTACAAGATCTCTTTGCATGCAGGTCAAATAAAACGACTCTTATCTAACTCAACTTTCTGCGTCTGATCTCGTTATTCCATTGTTGGTCATTGAAATCAGAAATAGAAACAGCCTTGCTGGCATTGAAGTTGATAGCACCGGCTTCTGATACTTTTCTGACTGGTTATGCTGGACCTTGTAAGTGGGTCTCTCAGGGCAGTAGTGTTGGGGTTGGTTGATATGAACATTGCATAATCTCTTCATGAAAAATTGGAACCCTCCTCGTGCATCAATGTGCTTGACATCTATTATGGATCTCTGAATACTTATGCAAGGGATGGAAATAATATTTTAAAATCTCTGAAAAATAATCAAGAAAGATAATCAAGAAACAGCAGGCAGCCCATATCCATTCTGGACTTCTACTGCAGCTTTTCAAGAATGGGATTTTCCACAGATAGATTTTGCTTGCCAGTTTCTCAAAATTAATAATATGCATTTTCCTGTTCTTGAAAAGTTGCTGAAGAAGCCCGGATTTGATACAGGCTGCCTACTGCCCAGGCATGGGACAGTGCAAAAAGATCCATTGGTGATGGTTACAACCTGCATCTATTGGCATGTGATTATCTCCTCAGGAAGTTTCCATCCAACTGGGGAACAGACAAAGAGGAAGGCTTTTGTCCTACATGATGATGTGGGCTGTATCACATCTTGGAATTTTTCCTTTTTCCAATAATAATGATGGCACTAAGCTGAACTACAATTGCAATTTAATGAGAGATAATTTCACCCCTCTTCAGGGTAACCTTTAATTCTAAAAAGTTACTTTTGTAGTTATAGGGATGAGGCCTCACTAAATGACGAGCATGAATAACATATGGTCCCAGTGTTTTCTTGTGTTGTGTCTTATTGTCCTCTTCCTTTCCTTTATATAAAAATTATTTATACCAAAACCTACAGGCCTTTGAAAAAGCATTTCTCAATCCCATGTAGAATATGCTTTGTGTTGTCATTTGTGTTTTGTGCTTTGTGCTTTGTGTTGCCAGAAGCTCTGTTGTCTTTGTTGAAGCATCAACAAGGTTGATGGGGAAAATAGTGTTTTGTACCACAAGCCCACAGCTTGTAACATTCAGATGTTTCTTTTCAAAGTAATGCATATAATTAATCTTGAATAACTGGCAAGCAAAATGTAACTACTGTATAAGATCAAAGAAGTAGTGCAGGTCTTTAAAAGTATAACTCTGATTAATTTTTAAAAGTAACTTTCATATTTCTGGGGAATCAACAATGAGAACTGTTTTACTTAACATGTATCACTGGGTGGCTTTTTTCAGCCGTTAGAAGTATGCAATCTGCAGTGAGCCAGATGCACAGATTTACAACAGCTGGAATCTAGGATACTAATGAACTCAGTGCTGTGAACTGGAGCTGGTAACCCTTTATTTTTGTGTCAGCCACTCCCATCCAGTTAACTATTTGTCAAGGAATTCAGCAACACTAGATGCTTACTGTACATTTACTAAACAGGAAAAGATTATAGCATATAAATGCATCTGATCCCAAAATCTGATTCACATCCAACGTTCAGTAGAAACTTTCAGCATTAAGTGAAATCATAATATTGCCTTGAATTTGTCTGGCTTTAATGGTGCCTTAAGAAAATATTTTTAATCATAGAATATTAGAGTTGGAAGAGATCCCAAGAGCCATCCAGTCCAACCCCCTTCTGCCATGCAGGAAATCTCAATCAAAGCATTCCCAACAGATGACCATCCAGCCTCTGTTTAAAGACCTCCAAGGAAGGAGACTCCACTACACTCCAAGGGAGTGTGTTCCACTGTCGAACAGCCTTTACTCTCAGGAGCTGGAATCTCTTTTCCTGTAGCTTATATCCATTGTTCTGGGTCCTGTTCTCTGCAGCAGCAGAAAACAAGCTTGCTCCAGCCTCAATATGACATCCTTTCAAATATTTAAACAAGGCTATCCCATCACCCCTTAACCTTCTCTTCTCCAGGCTAAACATACCCAGCTCCCTAAGTACCTAAGCATGGTTTCCAGACCTTTCACCATTTTGGTTGCCTTTCTCTGGACACTGGCCAATCACAAGACAAAACATGCTAAATGCAAGACACGCCAAGTCAGGCAAATTATGTGTAATGTCTTTCACCCCTTCAAGAAGCACCTCTACAAACAAAAACAAAAACGTGACAAAAATATCATTGTTTGACTCAGAAAGACATACTCTGAGAGATGTGCAGTTATCCCATCCCTTTCCCTGTAGTTATTCATTCGAAGCATGCCTTTTCAAGGGAATGTTTGGGGAAACAACCTGATGAGATTAATACAGTGTGGTCCTATCCATGATTTCATAGATGTTCCAGTGTGTTCAGTGGGATTTCCTCTCATGTACTTATGCATGTAAAGATATACAACTGAGCACTAAAGTTAGAACCATCCAAGCCATTGTATTGCCCATCACCATGTATGGATGCAAGAGCTAAACAGTGAAGAAAATGGGTACAAATAAAATCAACTCATTTGAGATGTGGTGCTGGAGAAGAGAGCTAAGGACACCATGTATGGCCAAAAAGACAAAAAATGGGTCCTTGAACAGATCAAGCTTGAACTCTCCCTGGAAGCCCAGATGATCAAATTGAGGCTGTCGTACCTTGGCCACGTCATGAGAAGACATGACTCATTAGAAAGATAGTAATACTTGGAAAGGATGAAAGTAGTAGAAAGAGAGGAAGGCCACATTCCAGATAGATAGACTCAACCAGAGAGGTTAAGAGTCTGAGTCTATGGGACCTAAACAGAGCACTGGAGGACAGAGTCTTGGAGATGTCTCACCCACAGGGTCACCATTAGTTGGGATGAACTTGAGGGCAGTTAACAACAACAACAATTATGTGGCATAATGTGCCACTGAACCTCTTAAAGAAGAATTCTTAAAGAAGAATTCTAATTCCTCTTATGCAGCCTTTGTATGTCAAACTGGGACAATTTAGACTTCTTTCAAACGCTTCCTTCAGATATCTATATTTAAAATAAGCCATCAATATTTTCCTTTGAATATGCTGAGTATGCTAACCTTAACTGAAAGCCACATTGCAATGCCTTAGTATTTAATTAGAGAGTTCAGAGCAGACCATGAAATGTATGCCGCAGAGCAGAGGATGCAAGGTGCTAGTGTGAAATACTCTCTGCACACACACACACAGTTTCATTTGCACCAGATGCTTAAAATACGCATCTCAAAGACCTATGCAACCTATGATATCTTCTTACAGTGTTGCATGAAAAGATTTGTTTGGTTGTTTTCCAAACAGATAGTGACTTTAAAACACTTTACCATGCATCAAAGGTGTAAAACCTAACACAAAAGATGATAAACATCCACCTTTCACAAATTCTGCAGATCTTAGCCTGTCTAGACAGGAAGGAATGAGTAATTAAGTGGACCAATCAAACTGCACAGGTTTTTAAAGGATATGTGTTTCAGCGAAACGTTTCATTTCCCATCAGTTTACTCTTCTTGGAGCTCTGACATTCTAATACTTCATTTATTATTTCTGATTTAAAGGTGGCAATTAATACAGTCCCACTCAATCACTTCAAGGGTCAGGAGCCTGCGAAAACACAATCCTTCCATTCATCCTCGTGCTGCCTTTGTCCTGAAATAGAACAAGGCCCAGGACCAGTGCTAGGAATCCCACTGTGCTGGGCCTGACTGGGCTCCCTCTTCCAATATTTGTCAGGAGAGGTTTCCCAGCAAATCAGAAGGAGGCAGAGCAGGAAAAATGTGAATCAAATATAAACATAACAAGATCCCTGTGGGATCAGACCAAAGGTTCTTCAAGTCCAGCATCCTGTTTCCCAGTAACCAGACAGAGACTTATGGGAAGCCCACAAGTAATGAAAGCAGCCAGTTGCTCTTTTATGGCAATGGCTGTTTGGGGATGCTGCCTCTGAACCTGGAGATCTGGCACAGCCTCCATGAATCTGTCCAATTCTGTTTGAGAACTTTCTAACTTTTGGGCATCAACATCACCATCTTATGGCACTTAAATACATAAATTAAATCAGCACTATGTGCAGAAGTACTTCCACCTGTCTTGAATCTCAATGGCAGCCCACAGCCCTCCTTCTATCCACCATCTTGAAGGAGAGAAAGGCAAGCCAGCTCCATCAGGCCTTGCCTGAAAAGAAGAAGAATCCTCCTTCTATCCATCATCTTGAAGGAGAAAAAGGCAAGCCAGCTCCAACGGGCCTCCGAGGGAGAGCAGATCTGCTGGACTTTCCCCCTTCCCCACTGCCATTCCCTTCTCCTTTTGTGTCTTGTCCTTTTTAGATTGTAAGCCTGAGGACAGGGAAATGTCTAATTAACAAATTATAAGCCGCTTTGATAGCCTTGGCTGAAGAGCGGGGTATAAATAAAATAAGTATTACAGTCAGACAAAGATGGCTATTTACTCTAGTCAGCCAGGACTAGGTTGGCAACAGTCAACCAGAGGACTTTTTCTTCAGCTGCTCCTAGACTGTGGAATGACCTGAAGAGATTTTACAGCTGAATACACTCTCCATAGTTAAAAGAGCCTCAAAGACTTTAAAATTGTGAATTTTAAATGATGAATTTTAAATATATTGTTTTAATATGTGTATATCTTTTATGTCCTTTTAAATTGTGTATTTTAATGGATGTGTTTTAACTGTTGTTGTTTGTTAATTGTTGTTGTTCTCTGCCTCAATCCATGGGGAGAGGTGGGTAAGAAATAATAATAATAATATTAATAATAATAATAAAATTATTATTATTATTATAGTCCAAGTGAACCAGGAAGGGACAAAACCTCATTCCACCACTGTGCCATAAGATGCCTCTCCCTTCCTGGCTTGGACTGTAGGGTGCTGTTGCTGAATCTACAGCCAATCAGTAACAGTTACCCTCTAACATTTCACAGATGAAAACCAGCACATGTAAGGCCAAACAACATCAAGGTGCAGTCAAGATTGCAAAGGTTATTCATGAGGAAGAACAAACAAGCTAGAAGATGTTGTAGGAGTTTTCTTTAGCCTGAGCCTACTGGGAAGGGCATAATTCCACACTCATCTCTCTTCTCCACCTCCACCGAATTACTTCTAAACTACTTATAAACTTTGAACTCAGTTTGCAACAACTGAAGTATGCTGAGGGCAAAGGGGGAAAGTGGGGGGAGGAAAGAGAAACTGGGACATTTTAAAAGCAGCTGAAGAAATGGGGCGACAGATTGATTTGGACTATCACTGCCAAATTGGGGCAGTTAGAAGGTATGGTATGAGATGTACTCACACTCTAATTATCCATCATATCACTCTGGATGCCCCCAATCATGTCTGATTCAGAAAGATAAGCAAGTTCAGGCCTGATAAGTACTTTGATGGGAAAGCACCCAGTAATACAAGTCAGGGACGTAGCCAGGATTTTAGGAAAGGGAGGAGGGTCCAGACTAAGTGCCACCATTATAATGGGGCTTGGGCGCGGCAGCGCAGCAGTACGCACCATTCATTTTTCTAATGGAAGGGGGGGTCCAGACCCCAAGGACCCCCCCTTGGCTACGTCCCTGTACAAGTAGTCCCCAGTAGAGCTAGGAACGAATCCTACCTAAATCCTGGAAAGCCACTGCCAAATCAAAGTCAGCATGGACTTCGATTCAATCTAAGGCAGCTTCTTGTGTTCCTGTTATCTAGTATTGCAAATACTGCTGCCAGATACTGTACGCCAATGATCTAGCATGGTTCCATTGGGCACAAGTAGGGTTTCCTATCCAACCGTGAGGTTTCTACTTTTCTAGTTCCCATGTGAGGGTGGGGATTTATGGATTGGAACAGCTGGAAGGTTTAAGCTTCCTTACCCATGCATAGTGAGACCAATGACATTCCCAACATGCTTACTTATAAATAAATAACAACACCAACAAAAAGCTTTCCCTGCATGTTATATACTGAATCAGCAAAAGCAAACTTTGTGCATAAAAAACTTTGCCATGGAAAAAAATGTTGCTTGTTGTTGTTCTTTTTGTTGTGTGCCTTCCAAGTCATTTCCGACTTATGGCGACCCTAAAGTGAACCTATCACAGGGGGTTTGTTGGCAAGATTTTGTTCAGAGAGGGTTTGCCATTACCTTCATCTAAGGCTGAGAGAGTGCGACTTGTCCAAGGTCCAGCAGGGTATTTCCACTGTTGAACAGGGATTTGAACCCTGGTATCCTAAGTTACATTCCAGTACTCTAACCTCTATACCACACTGGTTCTCTGTATACTGAATGCAGCATCTAATTTAACCTTTCTCACCATTAGAAAGATATAAAGAAAGCCTGTAGCACTTTTGAGATGGCAAGAACAACAAATATTCTAGTTTTCCTCACAGGTAAGGTATTCCAGTCCTCCTGATCATGCTGGTTGTTCTTATGAGAACTGTAAACAGTGTTCTAAATGTGACCACACCACAGATAGATTGTGCAAGGTTTTTTCATACAGACAGTATCATTTTCCTTAATAATTCCTGACATGGAATCTGACTTTTTTCACAGTCCACTGCGGAAAATAATTTTCAATCAACATTTTCACTGAGGACCTTAGATATTTTTCCTGTCATCAGTAAGTACATAAATCGGGGCCTTTTGCCCAGAGTGCTTCATTTTCTGCTTACCTAAACTGAACTACATTTGCTATTTGGTTGTCAATTCCCCTAACCTGGAGCGATTATTCTGGAGCGCTTTACCATCTGCTTGAGTTTCCATTGCCCTGAGTAATGTGTCATCAACCAAATGTGGTGACTCACTTCTTGCCTCTGACTTCATATTATTTACAAACAAGTTAACAAATACCAGTCCCAAGATAAATCTTTGCAGAACACAACTTTTACTTCCCTTGGTTACAACTGGAGCTCATTGACTTCTGCTTTCTGTTTTCTCTTCTTTAGCTAGTTACCGGTCTGCCACTTGTAATGCCTATAAATCTAAGTTGGTAACCCCTGTATGTTTAACATGTCCAGACTCTGGACCTTATTGCACACACAATTTTAAAAGTTATGGGGATCGAAGGAGGACGCTCGTATGTGCACGCGGCCGCCCAAAAACGGATTTTATCGCACACAATTCAGTCCTCCAACAGTCCCCGTTCCGTCCCCCATCGCGCACCCGTTCGCGTCCAGTCTTGACGGGCGCCATTTTTTGCTGACGGAAGGTAATCCGTCAGGCAAAAATCACGCCTGTCAGGACTGGATGCGAACGGGTGCGCGCCGGGGACAGAACTGGGCCTCTTGGAGGACGTCTTCATGTGCAGTAAACTCCGTTTTCTGCTGAACGCGCGCGCACACGAGCGTCCTCCTCCAGTCCTCAGAACGTTTAAAATTCTGAGTGCGATAAGGTCCTCTGAGTCTTGCCCTGAATGTTTTGAAGCTCAGTGATTTCATTGGTGTGGGTAATACCTCCACCACTGAAGACTGCATCTATTTCATACCACCATTGTGTTCACTGCCGCTGTGGCCAGTTCACTGCCTGACCAGTCCCCTGGTGACAAGGTTCTCCATACTTAGCTAGGCTGATATCTGGATGGCACACATGCAGTTCACCACCAGCACCATACTTAAAGTCTTATCTGCTTGGACATGCCAAGTTTGTGCTTCCCTGGCATAAACTCTGACAGCCCAAGGTCACCTCCACATGACAATGAGGTAACAAAGAAGACAGAGATTATGATCTACTTTATAATATATTTGTAGTTCAAATTAGAGAAACAACAATGCAGAAAGAACCACAACCCGGAAACATCACCCAAGGAGACTTTCCGCTGTGCTTTCTGCAACCGGACCTGTTTATCCCGGATTGGCCTTTTTTGTCACCAATGCGCTTGTACAAAGCGCGGGATGAGACCTTCCTGAATCTTCATTTGCGAAGCAAAGCCAGAGAGTTCAAATTAATTAATTAATAATTAATAATTTTTATTTATACCCCGCCTTTCCATAGATATGATCAAGGCGGCTTTACAAATTTATTATTTTTTTCTGCACCTCTTCTGTCTGTGAGGTATATATGACTAAGCAGCCAAACTCAGATCTAAACTGAACTGCAGAAATAATGCAGTTTGACACCACTTTAACTACCATGGATCAATGTTATGGAATTCTGGGATTTATAGTTTTGTGAGATATTAAACCTTCTCTGTCAGAGAATTCTGTTGCCACAACAAACTACAAATCTCATAATTTCATAGCACTGAGCTATAGCAGTTAAAGTGGTGTCAAACTGAATTAATCCTGCAGTGAAGATTAGATTTCAGCCACCTTTTCATATGTTCAGATGTTGCATATTTTAGCCCATTGGTGATATGGTATGCCTTGATATCCAGATATGTTAGGTTTCTCCTTCAGATTAGTTCTTACACAGCAGAAAACATAAAAATCCAATTTCTGGGCAAAAGTTTCAAGTCATTCTGCCCAGTCTACCCTGCCAGGATTCTGGTATCTCTATTATTTGATCAGGTTTTTGAATGAGATCTTTCAAAAACGTTCAATATATGTGTTTATTACTATCATTACATTTAAAATGCCATGTAGCATGTTGACTGGACAAGAAAGTAAATTTTAACTTAAGTACAACTTCTTTGGAAATGCTATCTGTAAATTCTAAAGAATTAGAATGGCACAGATTTCCTTCTTCTCTGCCACCTCTGTTCTAGGAAAGCTGACAATGGAAAAAGAGTTTATGCAACCACTACTGACTTATGCATTCATGCCAGCAGAATTATGTTGCAGGCTCAGGGGAAGACATTTCTGGAGCATTAATTCTGAGAAACAGTACATTTCTGATTTACTGTACATAAACAGCACTCATAAGATTCAATTAGCCAGGCTGTGTATTTAAAGACTCAGCAAATAACTGCTCTTGGAGATGATTTCCCAAACATTCAAACAGAGGATTCTATCAAAGGATCTTTCCATGTAGACAGATGATGAAAAATAATATTTATTCAAGGCCTCATTCAAGCTCAGCTGGCTGTTGTTTACTGTAAATTATTTTAGTGCTTTGCAGTCAAAAATCCTGCTCCCTTACAACTATAGGAAGGGTGGCGGAGGCTGGAATATAGCTGAAATTGCAATTGTTTTAAAATCAAATAAAAATCAGGTAGCATTTGTGAAATTCTAAACACATTAAACACAGATTTTTAGTTTTCATGTTAACTGAGGAAACCCTGCAAGTGGGTATATTGTGCAGCAGGAGGTTGGTTAGACTTTCCCGTATTCAGTAGTCCTGAGTTTTCCTTATGTTCACCCTACTTTGTCCTGTTGCCTTTACAAAATTACCCTATGTCATTTGAAACTTACCTGTTGTACATGTTATATGCAAAACTAGCTATGCCTACAGACAGAATGAGGCAGCCACACCAGAGGGTGGTGGTTGCTAAGTGTGGAAGACAGCTACAGTTGGGAGTTGTAGGCTTCCCTTGCTCTTTGCTTCGGGTAGCAAAGTGTCTAGAAGCAGCCCTGGTTAGATATATACAGGGGCATGGACCCGGACTGAGATGACATCCTATGGATACTTCTGGAAGGTGGCTTGCTTCACATATTCTTATATTTTATCCAGATACTGGGTGACTAGTGACAATCATATCATGGGGATCACATCTGAAGCGCCTCCACACACTCTTCCTGAGTTTACTGGTACCATCATCCAAATGGCTCCACAACCATTAAGGTGCTTTATAAGGCTGTCTGTTTTAGCTCTTAGGCTCTAAAGCTAGGTCTAGAGACCAAGCAGCAATTACAATAAAGATGTTACAGTATTAAATACAACTTAAGGGGTTATCTACAGTGATGAAAAAAAAATCTGCTTCACCTTGCATATTCCTGGTCCTCGGTGACCCCATTAGTGCCACACCCTACAAGACATAAGCCAGACTCAAATTGTACTGACTGAGACACATTTCCTATGGCCAAATTCAAATTGGTGCAAAAGGGACGTGCTTTTTTCCTTCCAGCATGCCAAAACCTATCAACTAATAGCCTTGTTTACCTGTCAATCTTGCCAGTTTACACTCTCATTGCTTGCCTCACCAATCCAATCCTCTTCTCTCCATCACATCCCAGATCATGAGCATGAGTGTCTCCTTACACACACAATACTATACAGTTGGCCCTTCTTATACACGGATTTCTTATACATGGATTCAAGCATCTACAGTTTGAAAATGTTCCAAAAAAGTATAAATTTCAAATATCAAACCTTGATTTTCCATTTTTTATAATGGACACCATTTTGCTATGTCATTATATTTAATTGAGCATACATGGATTTTGTTATACATGGTGGTTCTTGGAACCAAACCCCAGTATATAACAAGGCTCCACTGTACACTGAACTTAAAGAAGCACCTCAAACCACTGACTATGGTGTGGAGCCTACCCAAGAGGCTCCCTTTCCCCTCCTCTCTTCCCTTTCAACAGCAAAACACACACAGACAATAACCAGAGTAGATAAACAGACACTTTGTCCCCTTCCCCTTCCCCCAAGACATCTTCTTGTTCATGTCAGCAAAATGAGTCACACTCTCTCACCATAGGAGTTGCCATTGGAGAAAGGGAGGAAAAACAGAGCAGATGAACAGATCCTTCAACCTTCTCCCCTCTCCCTGGTGGTGGCTCAGATGACCGAACATGGCTGATTTCACTGGCGTGAACGTGAGGATGTTCACGTTGATTTTTTAAAAAATTAATTTAATTTTGCAGAGTTAACGTGGCAAAAACTTAATACTCACTCTTTGAACTGGAGAGTCCAAAATGAGAGGGAAAGAGAAGTTGGTGGTTGGAGTACTGTATGTAAAAAAAGGAAAAATGGCAACACACGGAAGTAACCACCGACCAACCTGGCCCACCTTCTACTCCCACAATTCCACCCTGATCCTGACACGAGTGTGAAAAATCTGGTTACTCCTAAAACTTCAGAGTAAAAAGTGATTAAAAACAAAAACAAAAACACCCTACTTTAGTGCCTAAAGGAAGCTCTTTCACTTTTAAACAGGCCATACATCATGTGTCCTACTTGCAGCATTTCCAAGGTGCATACAATTTTTTTTGGCAGTGTAGACAAGCCCCAAAGTATTGTACGGATGGTGTTTCACTCACTCCACTAGGCTTCTGGCAGGGACGTAGCCAGGATTTTAGGAAGGGGGGGTCCAGACTAAGTGCCACCATTATATTGGGGCTTGGGTGCAGTGGCGCAGCAGCATGCACCATTCATTTTTCTAACGGAAGGGGGACTCCAAGAACACCCCCCCCCTTGGCTACGTCCCTGCTTCTGGATGGCTATCTTTCCATGAAGCAGCCACATGGAATACTATTCATTCCTTGCTTGTCCCTCCTCCTTCCTTTTGGTTCTTTATTATGAAGGTTTCCAAGTTTGAGCCCTCTGTTAAATTAAATCTGCTGTGTTGGAGGTGATACAATCAAAATCATGCTGCCATCATTGACTATGTTGCCATGTCCTCCCGGAATAGTTTTCTGGTCCCATTCCCACAAAGTTCTGCAAGAACAGGTCAGAATTTCACATATTGATAGCACTTAGCCTGTAAAGATAGGACAAATTCTTCAAAGATTATACCTATGAGTAATTCAGATCTTTCCAAAGATCTTTGTGACATAATCCTCTTTCTTTCTGTTGTGGTTGACGTGGAATCTAGGTGAAGACATAATGCCCAATGAAGATAATACACAATATCACCAATCTAAACAGGCTATTTCATTCACACTACCAATGGGCATTAGTATCATGGGTCACTTGTCAGAATGTGACATAGCTGATCCAAAATGGCAGCACTGTGCTCTAGTTAAGGGCATGAGAGTCTTCATGAACAAAACGTAGGTGAACCAGATTTCTGCCCATGACTAACAGCAAGTCCAGTAGTTGGCACCATCCTCATTCCTACACAACCTGGGTGTAGAAATATCTGGTTATTTGTAAAAAAGCCAGGATTTAGCTAATATGGTGCTATGCACTCCTTAGTTAATTCACAGGACTTTCTCATGTATAGCCTTGCTGTCCTCTGTGATACATAAAGCATAATTTATTTTGAGAGTCCAAGCAGAACTGCTAAACAAAAGTTAGATTTATACCAGAAAACATAAGATAGCACATAAAGCAATATTTTAACTGATTAACAGGGCAGTGCCCTTGAGTTGTTTACAAGAATGTTACTAGTCCAGCTACAAAATAAATCTTTTACTGTATTATTATAATTATTTAGACAATTCTGTAAGGGCCAAAGGAAGACTAAACCTCTGTCTGGGAAAGGCTGTTATGAATATTGTATGTATGCAGGAATCTGATCAGCCAATTTGACAACAACGACAACCTGTCAACTCAGAAACAGACTATTTCTCTATTAAAGACAATTGTTTCCTTTGGCTATTGCAACATGGGTAAACTATGGACCAATTCTTTTAAACCAATTATCATTAGCAGTGGACATTTACACAATATCAGCACTGAAAATGAGCCAGAGTAATGAGCTGTGCTGTCTATACAAATGAGTCTGAACGGAAGGCCCAAAGAGCAAAGAAAAAGATAACAAGTAAGACTGGGTAACTATATGCTTAGTAGTAAATTGTATTTTAAATCATGGAGTTTGAGCATAAAAGTTGGCAAGTGCTGCCTTGGAAAGCACTAACATACTGGGCCCAATTATGTGGTAAGCTTTCACAGTAAGTAGTATAGTAGTTATGTGTTGTATCAGATTTTTCAGTTGCATTATTATTGCTGTCATCATTTGTGTGAGTTGTAATTTCTATATATCATATACATTCTGATATGCTGAATATTGAAAGTAACTCCAGTGAAGAAGACCAATGAAATAAAAGATATGTTCCTAGCTGTGGTCATCTTGCCATCAATCATAAACTTTGCATAGTGTGGATACCTGTGAACCATATATATATATACTGTATTTCCTAATATGCCAGAATTTTATTCAAGCCTGTATTTTGTGGTTACTTATCTTGCTTTATTTATCATATTCATTGGCTGTTGGCATCAATATTGTATTGATAATAAATAAAAATTAAAAAAAGTAAAAAGTAAAATATTGTTTGAAATATTATACACCATTTCTATCATTTATTTGGGACACATTTATTCATTTATTATGGTCTTGTTTGATGTGAATAAATTTATTCATTTATTATGGTCTTGTTTGGTGTTGGAGACCTTTTCCTCTTCTCTGGATTGGTAGACCAAGCTTTGAATCAGGTTGTGGATAAAATTAAGTTGATGAGTGCATCTGTGTCTTTATATTACTCAACAGCCTCTTCCTCAATAATCTTGCTCAGCCATGGACAAAAATATAACCAAAGCAAGGCTTTACATATAGTCCACTGAGAAAGGGGGGAAGAAGGAGGGAATCATTGACCAGAGTTGGGTAGTAAATAAACCACTAAGGAAAGCTTTTAGCTCTGTTGCAGACCACAGACATTGTGTGCAGTGGTTCAGTTCTCAGTATCTCCAGGTAAGGTTGAGAAAAAACTTGTCTGAGACCTGGAAGAACTGCTGCCAGAATCAGTGTTGATGATCCTGAACTAGATGGATCAAGTTAGGTATGAGTGATGGAAAGAGTAGGTGTGTGAGATGATCTTCTTCCCACACGAATTAGTTCCTTGGGCTCCACATGCCTCTCAAAACATGTTAGGGAAGTTATGGAGCCTTCGGTCTGTATATCTGGCTTTAATATTTCTCTGACCCTTAAAGTCAGTCCAGTGTCAGATCTCACAATGGGAAAAGAAGTAGACAATGAGAAACAGCAAGACGGAAGTGGATCCCATGGGACAAGTGCTCAGATTAGCTACTTCTCCCATGATTTTTTTTTTCTCACAGTGGTTTAGACTGCCTGGGTTAAATATATTATCATTAGTGACTCATTGGATGGCTGATCTTAACCAAGGCTGTGGCCTTTTGTACAAAGCTGCAATTCTTTTTGGATTTTCTGTTACCACGGGGGAGGAAGATCCCATTGCAACTGCAATGTACTGTATCAGATTACTGAGGAGATATAGCCTCTAAAATGTGTCAGTGAAAGCTAATTTAAGATGTGCCTTTTAAAGAGCCAGGTGACTCAGTCTTTTCCCTGAGGAATGAGCATGATGGAACAGAACATAATATCTGTAGGCAAGGAACACAAGACTACAGAGCAACAATCTTGCCATGAGTTTTATTGCTATGCCATCTGCAGCACACATCAGACAATCTTCTCTAGTGGCTTTCCCAAATGTCCTAGGGTGTAAAACCCACAAAAGGATACTGGTACATCCATGAATATGAATGAATCTAGAGTTTGCAAATCTCCTAAAAGATAAAAAAAAAATAAATGAAATAATAATGTTCAACAGCATAATTTAAATATTTGGAGGACTTGTGAACTGATGTCAGAATACCAACTTCTGTCAGAATCCTCTGAAGGGTAAAACCAGCAGATTTCTTACTGTGCACTTGAGTAAGGCCTTAGCAAGATGATAGATCATCTATCTATCTATCTATCTATCTATCTATCTATCTATCTATCTATTTGAATTTATTTCATACTAATTGTGGTTGAGATTCATTTTATTGATATTAATGATGCATATTTTACTTTGAATGATAGCATTGGTCAAGCCATCCTGTTTCAGCCTCAGAAGAAAGCAGGGGCAAATCTCATCTGAGGAAATCTTGCCAAGAAAAATCTAGCATAGCTTGGGGTCCACTTGACAGGCACCTAACACAAACAGAAAAGAACTGAAAGAGACGCATGTATTCAAACCCACTGCTTTTTAAGGTTATAAACTGTTTTAACTAATGAGGGGGAGAAATACAGATGTAAAGAGCACATGCAGAATTTCTGTCCTTGTGGTCTTATGTTGGACACATGAAAAGGAGAGTGAGAATAAGGGTTAGTCTAAAGAGATGCCAGCTCCCAACAAGAATACTTTGTCAGAAATGGACATTATATACATACATGGGAAGAGCAGCAATGAATGAACTGGATAAGATCCTAAAGTGTAAAAAATACACAACCGAGCAATAAAGTTAGTCTTACCCAAGCCATTTCCCCCATCACCATGTATGGATGTGAGAGCTGGACAGTGAAGAAAGCTTATAGGGAGCGTATCAATTCATTTTAGATGTGGTGCTGGAGTAGAAGATTGAGGATACCCTGGATGCCCCAAAAGACAAATAATTGGGTCCTTGAACAGATCAAGCCTGAACTCTCCCTGTAAGCCAAGATGACAAAACTGAGGCCATTTTACTTTGATCACATCATGAGAAGGTACAACGCCTTAGAAAAGGCAATAATGCTAGAAAAGGTGGAAGATAGTAGAAAAAGGCGGGTTATAGACCGCCATTTCGGACGTCCTCAGGACGTCCCATTTTAAAAAAGGGGCGTCTCTTCTAGACGCCCCTTTCCCTATCATGGACTCAGTCCGTGACAAATGGCAGCGGCCGTTCCACGTGGCTGCCGACATGTTTATGTCTTGGATGCATAGCGTCCAGACGGGTCGCAGCGGTTATGACATCGCGGGTGCGCCATGGGCGCCTCGCAACGTCATAACGGCGCCGCAGGAAGAAGCTCCATTTTGGAGCTTCTTTTTTGCTCCGCGAGGGAGTAGCGCGGTTTGTATGCTGCAACTCCCTCGCGGAGCAAAGAGCAGCGCCGGCAGACCGCCGCAAAGCGGCAGTTTGTAACGCCTCAAAGAGAAAGACTTCATGCCAGATGGATAGACTCTCAGTCAGGGAGGTCATGGGCCTGAAGCTACAGAACCTAAGCAGAGCAGTGGAGGATAGAAGAGCTTGGAGATGTCTCATCCACTGGGTCACCATGAACTGAGGTTGACACAAGGGCAGTTAACAACAACAACAATCTCTACTGTCAGAGCACCAGATCTAGATTGCTCATAGAGAACCACAGAAGTGGTACTGCTGCTCCTGTTGTTTCCTAGTATATATTGCCTGGGGCAGTTACCTCCCTCTGTGTAAAGCTAGGGCTAGCCAAACTTTCCAATAAAAAAAGAATGCAGGGATTTCATCACAATGGAAACATTAATGAATCATGGTTCCCTTACACTTTAATCTCATATTTCCTGCATAAATATTAAGTGTTTAGTAAAGTCTCACCTGTTCTTCCCATTCCCAATTTGAAATAGAGTTTTTATCTGTTTCACCTCTTTGTATTTTATGTTTAAAATAATGTTTTTTTTAAATCTGGTATCCATCACCTTTGAGGACTGTGGTGGGCTGAGAGAAGATAAATAAATGTGTTAAATGCAATATAAGAATAAAACATGTGATTCATCTAGATAGATTACAAGTATATAAATTTGTTTATATCTTAACATTAGATTTATGCAAACTTCCAATGAGTATTCTCAATAGGCACTACATTAATTTATTTACTATAAATATTAAACAACTCTAATATTTTTACACAAAGACTATGGGGCTGAACTCTGAAGAACAGACTGATGCTTGAATCATAGGCTTATTTACCTGGGGGCAGTGATGTATCCAAGTCTATTATTCCAAGTCCCCAGTAAAGTCACAAGTCTCTACCTTAAAGTCTCAAGTTGAGTCTCAAGTTCCTTGCAAGAAACTTTCAAGCCAAGTCTCAACTTTGAGAACCAACTTCAACAGAAAAAAGGAGGCGGTTGTGTGTTGTGTGTGTGTGAATTTCAATAACTGGAAATTTAAGAAGATGTGCACAAAGTTAGTAAAAGATATTCCCAGAGGGAAACAACAAATGTGTTAGGCAATGGACTTGAGTCTTTTCAAAAACTCTAGAAGGCTCCTCTGTTGTGGACAGGCTGCTGAGTAGACTCTCAACCCCTGCCTCAAGCTCTTTGCCGAACACCTTTGCTGTTTCTGGATGAAGTTAGGCCAGCAAGTCAGTCACTTAAAATATACACATCTTGAGCCGAGTCAAGTCAGTGCTTCAGTGCCAAGTCGAGTTCAGGACAAGTCACTGAAGTGAATTGACTCTTGCTTGAGTCCAAGTCAATCAACTAAAGTCTGGGGAGTTTATTGCAGGGCTTTTATCCCATTGTTTTCTTGACAGGATAAACGCACGTTTAACTTCAAAGGTGGGTCTTACCGCATTCTCTTGTCTGCAACCTGGACTTATCCTGTGGCTTTTCAAGCAAGGAAAAAATTTATGCTTGAAAAGCCGTGGGATAAGCCCGGGTTGCAGATGGGCTGCAGATGGGAGAATGCGGTAAGACCCATCTTTAAAATTAAACGTGTGTTTATCCCATTGGGAAAACAACGAGATAAAGCTTGTGTGATAATCTCCTAAAGCACTGCCTGGGAGTAAGCACAACTGAATTCAATAGGACTCCTTTTAATTGGGCAATGGAGCATGCTATAAAATTTGTGTTCATCAGGTATACCATTTGATCAGCATTCAAAACCAGATGCAAAAAATATTGGCTCATTTTGTTAGCAAATTGGGACTTATCAAAAAGATGTGTTTAAGTACAAGGGTGAATTGTGATAACTTCCATAAACTATGACATTGGATTCACCTTCATATTCTTTTCACAGTTACACTCTGGATACCCTCCTGATTCCTACACAAAGAGTTCCTCATAGCGTTTGTTCTCAGATATGTTAACTCACATAACTGTTTTTGATATAATAGAAGCCACTGGAAGTTAATCTATCAGTCAGTTACCACTTGTTGCATTTGATTAGCTAGGCTTTGGCTATTAAAAACCTATTCTTTAAAGTGAAGCAAAATGTGTTGTTTTTTTTTTCCTTAATCTGGCACAGAATGAATATAACAGTCCTAGAATGAATTTGGGAGACGGGTTTTAGCTTTCAAAGAGCCAGCAAGCCAAAACCGCTTTTGGCACTTAAGGGAGAAGACAAAAGTCAGCTTGCACTACTTTGACAAATGGGTAGAATCAGCTCACCAGCAGTGAAGCAAAATAAAAAGCTTTTATTTTAAAATATTAGTGTCACAAGTGACATCAGGATCTCTGGCAGAAATTTTGCAAGGCAAAACAAGACTGCTTTTGGGCACAGGGGCAGGCTCCTCTCAGAATTGAGGATGTAAGGTCCAAATAGATCTTAAATCCTCAATTAAGTATTTTCAATAAAGATATAACATAATAATAATAATAATAATAATTTGTTTTATTTTTATACCGCTATTCCAAAGATCATAGCGGTGAACAGCAACTAAGCTAATTTGCCCCCAACAGTCTGGGTACTCATTTTAGCTCCCTCCTCGGAAGGATGCAAGCCTGAGTCGAGCTTGGGCCCTTTTGCTGGTCTTGAACTCGCAACCTTGTGGTTTCGAGTGAATGGCTGCAGTACAGGCATTTAACCACTGCGCCACCAGGGTTAACATGAAGTTTTAAAAGTTGTAGTTTTTCCATGTTTGTAGAAAAATATAACTTTGATAACAAAGTAGACAGCTTTGGGTGTCTGAATAGGAAAGCATAATTTAATGGGATGGCTAATCTCAAGCTATTTGAATATGACAACTGGTAAACTTTTATAAACGTTTTATTCCCTGTGCGCCCGAATGACCAGATAACAATTTCTATTAGATTGTATACAAAGCAACGATAAATGTAATCAGCTAATGAAATGAGCTTTTCTGGCTTTTTTATCTGCAAAATTTTAATAACACTGTCAAAATCAATTTCTCTGGCAATGCTTTAGTCAGTATTTCGTCTTGCTAAATCAACAAGTCAGGGTGACTCACAGTAGACCTTAAAAGTGTTTGAGATGTGTGAGTTTTCTGAAAGATCTTTCTGCTGATGGTGTTGTAGCTGGAATTGTTACCAGTATTCTCAGACTAACACAAACATTTGGAAATATCTCACAAAGTTTGTAGTCAGTTAATAAATTTTGTAGGAGACAGCTGTCAGAAATTCATGGCCCCCTCCTTGAGGACCCAGACTGATCTACCGACTGAAGCTCCCCTTTTCTAGGCCCTGAATGGGATTGCATAAAGATTTTCTCCAACACTCAGACTGTGGTCTTCATTATTTTCAGATGAAATTGAATTCCTTCCTACACACCCATTATATACAGAAAACCTCATAATTTGCAAATTTCTTTAGATGAGGTACGATTATTTAAGAGGCTAACTCCAATCCAATTGTACGAGTGGGCAGGAGTACATTTGCACAATTATGGCCTATGAACTATCAGTGCCTATTCCTTGAGAAGTCAGATCTGGCCATCGTGACACATGCCTTATTTACATCTCATTTGGACTACCGTAATATGCTATAGGTGGGAATGCCTTTGAAGAGTGTTTGGAAACTCTAGCTAGTCCAAAAAGCTGCAGCTAGATTGCTAACTGGGGTTGGATACAGGGACCACATAATTCCCTGGTTGGAACAGCTCCACTGACTGGTCCATTTCCAGGCACAACTCAAAGTGATGGCCTTGCCCTAATAAAGCCATGTATGGCTCCAGGTTATTTGAAGGTCCATGGTTTAGCAGTTAAGATGCTGACTCTGATGACTGCAAGGTTGGCAGTTTAAGGCCCAAGTGCCGCGTGACGGAGTGAGCTCCCATCACTGGTCCCAGCTTCTGCCAACCTAGGAGTATGAAAGCATATAAAAGTGCAATTAGATAAATAGGTACCATTTCAGTGGGAAGGTAACTGTTCTGTGCAGCCATGTTGGCCACATGACCATGGAATTATATTTGCCAACGCTGGCTCCCTTGGCTTAGTAACAGAGATGAGCATCACCCCCTTCCATCAGACATGACTAGAAAATCACATCAAAGAGGAAACCTTTACCTTTTTATTCTCCCTTAGAAACCTTCTTGTGTTTTGAGCTCTTCAGAGGAGGGCATTCTCTCTGTTGTACCACCCTCACAGCTACATTAGGATGGAAACATGGAAGAGGGTCTTCTCAGTGGCCACACGAAACAGCCTAAAAGTAGATCCTACTCGCTGTTAACATAGCTCAGTCTCAGAGGAAATTCAGTGTTCTGATGCTGATTTTTTTTTAAAGGCATCTTTGAATGCATCAACATAGAAGATACACCAGAAAAGATATTGCTTCTGTATTTCCTGAAGTGACCTGAGAAGGCTCCAGTTGGAATGCTTGCATAGGATTAACAGAAAGACTGCCACAGATCAAAGCATATTAACAAAACCTTCTGTTGGGAACCCTCCCAGATTATTTTTCTTCTGGCAAGTGGGCAGGGAAATTAATTACTGCTACACACACACACACACACACACACACACACACACAATAAGCCCCCATTTGGCAAATTTTTTCCCTCAACACACATACACTTCAGAGCATCAGGTCTTTACCAAGAATGGGAATCCCTCCTACATTTGCATCTCCACACAATGTTCTCTCTCATCCAGTAGCAATGACTGAACTCCAAGCAAATGCAAATGTTGCTCTAATCCTACTAATATGTACAAGGCAAGAGGGAGGCAGGACGGCTGTATGATATGTAAGCAGGTATCTCCTGCCCCAAGTAATGACTCAGTGTGCTGTAATGCACTCCAACCAAGGGGGAATGAGGGAATAGCACTTGTTTGACCAGGAAGGATGGGCATTTACCAGAAAATCTACTTTGGCCCCTACTTCGGTGATCCGGAAACAGCCCCAAATCAAGGTCAGATAATTTGACTGAAGTCTGCATCTTAGAAATTCCAGATCTTTCATTGACCAATGACCAAACTGCTATTCATCAGTGAAATTAAGAGGTAGAGTATCCTCTTATGAGGGTATTATGCCGGAGAAATCTAAGAAAAACAGATGCAAACATTACATGCCTATCAAGCTTTATTTTTTTAAAGGACATTGCCGCCCCCATTTTTTACTTCTTAGCAAAACTGGGGAAGAACATGAAGCATTGAGTGAGAGACAGAAGCAAATGAATATCCAGCACTTTTAAAAACAAACATCCAATATTGCACCCCCTCAAGTAACACACACAGACTCCACATAAAACTGTCTAACGTTCCTGCTCCAGAGAGTGAATACTATCAAAGAACATTTAGCAATGAAACAGTCTTATATTACTTCATGATCTCTTTGCCCTAAAGCAATGAAACTGCAGAGCCTTGATCAATCTACTATCTAGAATCTATCTAGAAGTAAAGCCTGTTACAGCCTTCCCATCTGAATAAGTAGCAGTGCTTTGGGAGAGTTTGGATTTGGATTTGGTCTTCTCTGATTCAGTTTGGACATGTCTTGAATTTATCTGAATCAGTCTGGTTGAGTTCTGGATTTGACTGACTCTGGAGCACACCACTACTGTTGACCATGGATGACTGTCCTTCCCCTGAAAACAAGACCTACTGAACTCTGTTTCTTTGCAGACATGTATATAACTGCACTGTTAACAACCTAAGTTCTTCTCTCACGATATGAAAAGGAAAATCTTCCCATGGCATCCTGCAGTGTTGTGATTTTATTTACTTTTGGCTAAATATTTTGAAGACAGATGCTGTGATGAGAATTAAGGCCATGGGAGCCAGACGAATTTATCAGATCACTGCTTCGGACCGGTCTTCTTTTTTCCCTCCTCTTCATTCCTTTTCTTCTCAATTTTTTCCACATGTTACAAGACAGGAAGCAACTATTGGAGACTATTCCTTGAATGTATTTTTGTATATTGTGTATTTTGTAAATACAAAAATCTGCGAAACTCTGCCATTGTTGAGCTATGGATAATTTAGGACCCACAGGCTTTGCTGGCCATCTGCTCCTATCAGTGGCCCATGCGCCAAACTGCTCTTTATGAGGTTGTCCTAGAAATGATTCCATTGACTGAACATGGGGATCCACAATGACTCACTAGTGGGGATGACCTGAAACTGCCCAGCTATCTTTATGAAAAACCAAGAATTAGTTCTGTTTTAGCAGCTCCCGCTCAACATTTATATCTGTGTTTGTTTGAAATGATTTTGTGATTTTAGTAGTACAATTCTTAGGATGCTATAAGACAGGGACCACCCTCACCCTTGCTCATATATGCCCTGACTAGTAAGCCACCTTGAATCCCATTTTGGGAGAAAGGCAGGATATAAGTGCAATATATAAATACAGGGAGATCACTGAGAGAGTGCAGGGAGTTCAGGCCATACCAGGTAACACCCTAAAAGGGGTGACACGACTGCTCTCCAAAAATCTGCCTTTTGGCAGAAATAGGCTGTGGCCTTTGCCTGCATCCCTTTAAAATGCTGAGGAGATGGTGTGAGTGGGGCAAAACTCAATGGAAAGCAAAATGAGAGGTCCCAGGTTTTTTTAAAAAAATAATTTTTAATTTTTAATTTAAAAAAAAAATAAAGAAAATCTTATTTTATCTTTATTTTATTTTTTAATCACATCTTACCAAATTTTCACTTTAACTATATGAAGCAGTATACACGTAAACACTTTTAGGCTATGCTTATGATATTGTAATTTGAAGGCATAATTTTAATTCTGCTAGTTGTCTATGTCACAACTATTGTCACTACATTCAGGGATATACAGGAATTATGATTTATGAGTAGCATCAGTACAAAAAAACATCGCTAAGGATTCTGTATAGTGTAGTATGGCAGAAGATCAGTGGGGAGTGGCATCATGAGTTATCGCACCTGGTGACGCCAACCTTAGTGACACCACTGTACAAATAAAATAAATAAATGGTAGACTTAGGCCATACCACTGCAATGTTTCCAGCAATACCACAATATAATTTGATTAACTACATAGAATTATTTATAGGCAGCATTGCCAGACCATAAAAACTTTGGAAATAATACCTCCTTAGTATTGAGCAGCATTATGCAGCTTTGCAAGCAATAAAACTATCAGTGCAATCTGTTTACCTCAACATCAGGGGGCAAAACATGTGATCATGCAAAGCTCTTCTGATCTTCTTAACTTGCACACAGCGATACATAATTGGGAACCCAATACTTCTTGTGCAATTTGCATGTACCTTTTTGGGGAGAGAATTCTATCCCAAGTACAATATTCTGTCCTATGAAGAGGATAGCTATGACATCTCTCCACACTTACTCTTGCTCACATATGTTCATCGATGTGTGCATGAATGCAATTGTGCATACACACATGTACAAAAAAGGCAGTCAGTGTTGAACTAACTGAGAGAGCTTCTCTCTTGGGCTGATCATGATGAAAAAACTTATCCATGAAGTCATCTTAACATAGGTTTAAATGGATGTATTTTTATATCAGCTTCCATTAGTGTGCACCCAAACAAAGCTTTGGCATTTCCTCACATTGATAGGTGTCACCCCACTGAACATACTGATGGATTACGTATAGCATCAGTTTGAACACATCATTTCATGACTACAGTTTACATCTTCATAAAATGTATGTGTAATAAAAATTTGAAAGCAAATGTGTAATAAAAATTTGAAAGCAAAGTTTGCTTTTCATTCTAATTCTTTTGTATTCTTTTACTGTAGACTTTGCTTACATAAAGTTAGATTTATAAATGTCTCAGTCTCATGGAAAACAGCAGACTAAGGAATGGCTGGCGCTCCTCCAAGCATAGAAAATAATTACACTCATTGAGTCACTCGGGTCTAGTTTCATCCACTTGGGTTTGAAACAATTTATTGAATATGGCTGGTTTCTAAAAGCCAAAGTATGCACATACTGTGTTTGGATAAGAATGATGGGAACGGTATTAATATTGTGATTGTAACACTAGTGGATTAACCAATTTGGAATGATAGGTTTTACTATTATTATTTGAGGGAAATGACCTTAATGCTACCCAGGCTTGTGTGGAACATATCTCCAGTAGATTTCTCCACTCCAGTGGAAGTGTTCCCAAGGAGACTTTCCTAGGCCTGCTTAAGCCACAATAGAGCTGAGCTACACTGAAACACTCTGGGGCAAAAAATTAATTAATTAATTAAAATATCTGGACTTGTAAATTCTAAGACTAAAATTTCATCCCTGAACTCAGGGGTGGAACAAGGGAGTCAACTTTCTCAACATTTGTTATTATTTTGGGGGGGGGGGTCATTTTGTTGCTTATTTGTAACTCCAAACCCACCAACTGACATTTCCTAGTAAGTATCCAAAATTAATTTTGTAATATAAAATATGGGGAATTTCAGAACTGCCATATACACTCGATTATAAGTCAACCTTGACCAAGGGCAAGTTTGGGGGTCAAAATTATGGATTTTGATATGACTCATGGATAAGTCGAGGATAAAATCTAGCGGCATGTAACAAAGGATCTAAAGGATGATGCAAAGGAAAACAATGCTGAAGAACTTACAAAATTCTAGCAGGCATAACTATTTGTGATTCTCTGAAGATGCCAGCCACAGAAGCTGGTGAAACGTCAGAAAGACTCTGCTAGGACATGGCCACATAGCCCGAAAAACCCACAAAAAACTATGGGTGCCGGCCATGAAAGCCTTTGACTTTACATAACTATTTGTGCTTAAAATAAAGGCTGGATGGATGGAAGAATAAAGGGCAGGGGAGGGGGGGGGGGGTTCAGTGATTCCAAGACAGATTACATTTTTGCCTTTCACCAGGAGATGGTTCCTTTTTTAAAATAGGTTTTAATATATAGTACTTACAATACATATATTGACCTGTGGATAAGTCGACTCAGGTTTTTTGGGTCAATTTTTTGACTAAAATTTCTAGACTTATACATGGGTCTATACAGTAGATATGTGCTAAATAATTTGGGAAGTCTCAATTATTATTTTTAAGGACAGAGCAATTCTATAGGACAGACAGTAACATCTAGTGAGTGTCAGAGGCAAAGTATAATTGGAAACCCAGAGCCTTGAATCCTATTGGCTAGTCTTAAAAAGAGTAGATCCACTGAGTCAGTTGTTGAATGGTGAGTCAACATGCAGTCAACATGGCTCAGGCCTACTCAAGATAAGGTTGCCAGGTTTTCTGCAGAGCAATACAGAGTGTGTGAGGCAGACCTATATAAGGCTGTGCTTTTACTTGCTTAGGGGAGATTATTGCACTGCCCTTTCCCGTCCTTTCCTCCCAAGCTAGGTACAGGATGTAAACTTCTAAATGTGGATTTTATTGCACACCACTGTGCCCAGGCAGGAGGCATCCCATACCTGATCATGGCATCCCGTACCTGATCCAGATTTCTCCCACACCTTGCAAAGATTGGGGAAATCCCATTATTTCAAAATGTGAGGGAGAAGCGGATTGAAACATCAGTCTTAGAGGTGCTGCTGTATTCCTTCTGTCCTGCTTTTTTCTTAAATGTAGCTTTTCAGACTATTTCCTACTAATATCCCTGTCCCTGCTGAGGTAGGATTGACAGTTTACTCCATAAGAACAACAAGAAGGCAGCTGCGTGCCCCACAAGTAAAATTAGATAAAATAAGTAGAAGTTACTGGGGTCATTAAAGTGCTACAAAAGTGGCACATTGAGTGGCAAGAGCTATCAAATGCTCAAAACTGATGCTACAAAAATGTGGTGATAAAAGAAGAGTCAAAAAGTAAATAAATAAAACTTGCCTAGTGGATTAGCTATTCTGTGAGCCTCGGCAGCTGCAAAATGTTTACTGATGGGTGAGTGAAGAGGTGTTAAAGAACCAGCTTTCACAGTTAATGATTTCATTGAATCCCAACCAACTAGTGAGCTGCTGGATGCCTTGAGCTTTGTTCACTGCCAGGGTGGAGAAAGGCCGGCTGTAGAGGACAAAGATCCTGGTCTGCCTTCCAATCTGGGCTGCTTCAGGCTGCCTGCCTGTCCCAGTCCCTATCACAGAAGAAGCAAGTTGGGGGGCAGATGAGGAAAATGGTGGAGGTGATGGCTGCTGTACTCTGTCAAGGGAGAAGGAGGTGGGATTGATGAGACACCCAGCTATTATTTTGAATGCAGCAAAGCAAGTGGGAGAGATGGATAAGGGAAATTGCTAGTACCGCAAAGCAAGCAATGTCCCTGATCCATAGGGCTTTTATTGCAGCAGGCATTAAAAAACCAAACAAAAACAAACAAAAACCCCAAAACTGAGGTGGTCTGTGTCACCCTTTCCTCCTTCTCTGGTTTAGGCAGATGTAGGTGGTGTATGTCTCTGTGTGCATATGAATGCATGGCAGTGGGGAGCACCAGTACTGAAATAATGACAGTGGTGGTGGAAACAGGGGGAACTGAGAACATTTCTGCTTCTTACAATGCCTCTGACAGTGACACTCCTTTTTACAAAGTCCTTTTACACTCACCTGGTTCCCCCCCCCCTTCTACCTTTCCTTCCATTTAGAGTTTTAGTACACCAGGTGGCTGCAATAAACAAAACAATAAAGCTTGAGCTGGGAAAGAATGGCATTCTGTTATAGCCAACTTTCCTGTAGCTGTGTGTGCCTGGCTCCCCCTGCACCTTCAGAGTTCGATGCCTGAAAAGACATCCAACACCCCCCGCACCTTCTAAGTCCAGTGCGGCAGCAAGCATCCCACTGGATTTGGAAGGCAGCTCCATCTCTGGGTGTACCACCTCAATAGGTGACATCCCCCTCTGGGGTATCACCCGGTGTGGTCTGCACCCCTTGCATCTCCTAGTGATGCCACTGCCCCTAAGCATGTTAAAAATAAAAGCATAGATCAGAAGTTTGGCCACTAAAATGGAAATCAAAATAAAAGTTGGTGCTGGTGAAAGAAAATGTCATTCCTGAACAAATTTTAGAAGAAGCCTTGAAGTAGTCCCTAGAAGGTGCAAAATGTTTTTGCTTACTTAGGCAAGGCTTACCTGACCTGGTTGTTTCAATTCACTTGCGTATATTGTTAGTTTTGAATAAAATGTTTGCTGAAACATGTTGAATGGCTCTTCTTTTTGCTGGTGTGGGAACCTACTCCTATTCTGTCCATCTTATTTCTCTCTCTAGTACCAAAATTTTGGTTAAAGACACAACATGAAGAAGCGCACCTACTTTATTAGCTGAGGTATACCTGTATCAGAAAAACCGGAGATTAACAGATTTATTCTTGAGGCAGTTCTATGAACTGTAGAGATCAGGTGTATGAAGTGCCATAAAACTCTTACTTGTTTTTTTCTGCAACAGTCTAACACAACTATCTGGAAAATTTTAACATTTGAATAAATTGTTATATATATATGCCCAACTTTTTTTTGTCCCTAAATTCCAGGGGTCCACGAGCTCCAGCTTTCCAGATATTATCATACTGCAGTCCTGTTCTCATGCATTGGACATACTTCTAAGGAGACATAAGTAGCCCTTAAATGTTTATCTCCCCAATGTTTCTAAAACATGTTTCCATTCTATAACAAACAACAGATCTGGGTTTCTTGCCATCCCCATAACATATTTACTTCTTTTTTCCTACTTTGTCCTTGTTTTGTTTTGCTTGAAAGTAATTTTAAAGTAGAAGTGGTGGTTTGGATAATTTGCTCGTTTTTAGTAAAGGTGTTATTATGCTGCCACTGGGGTTTGGTTTGAGGACCCCCCCCCCCAATACACATTGTGGATACCAAAATCTGTGGATGCTCAAGTCCCATTGAATACAATGACATAGTAAAATGGTGTTTCTTATATAAAATGAAAAAAAATCAAGATTTGCTTATTGGAATTTATCATTTGTTTCAGTATTTTCAAATTGTGGATGGTTGAATCCATGGATAAAACATTTGTGGATATGGTGGGCTGGGTGTATTTGCATGGGGCTGGTGGTGGCGGCAGCAGATATCCATTCACCCAACTCAGGATCACTACCTTTTTGTCAGGTATGCAGAAATAAACAGCACAAACATCATGTCGACTGTGAAAGTTGTTATTGCCAGACAACTTGTGCCTTTAAAATGCATGGAAGAAGCAGTCAGAATGGAGGCCTCATTTTAAGGTACTGTTAAACAGCAGGAAAATCACCTTTCAAACATGTGAAGCCCCTTCATTATATTACATGCTACAGTTTTTACATGTTCATGGGGACACATAAACTATGCTCACTGCAATAAAATTGTGACATGTATAGGCAGTGTTCAAAATGTTTGAAAGATGTGTGTTTTCCAAGGGAGCTGGAACTGGCTGTAGCCTCCTCTTCTGTGCATGTACACCTTTATCAAATGCCTTTCAGATCAGCCTTCTCAATATGTTATGAAGTTGGTTTTTGTTGAGTAGTAAAATATATAAATACATGAAAAGTCTTTAGCATGGGTTAACTACCCATAGCTGGTTAATGCACTCCGAGAAAAGCATACACTTAAAATGGCTACAGACGTGTTCATTTTTTTAAAGATTTGGACAAATTGGAATGACTAAGGGAAACAACTTCTGAATTTATTATACATTATACATACATACCTTATAATACTGTACATATAGCTTTACAGCTTCAATAATTGTTTGTTAAAACTCACACCTTTACATGTATCATTGCTCACATTCTAAGGCCCATAGGAGAAAGTAATGGAACTCACAACCTATTGCTATGTTAATGACAAAAAACAAATTCTAAGAACACATATAAGCCTCCTTTTTTTTGTTTTATGCCTTTTGAGAAGATGAGGTAGTTCTTCACAGACTGGGAATATTCCCTCATATATTTTAAAAAAGGGACCCAAAACCAGCCATTCTAGAAACAAAACATCTATCTTCTATTCCGCCTGTAAATTCTCTGAACATATAGATCTAGTCCAATGCTCTGTTCACATAGCATGCTGCCCCATGCCAAAGTTAATATACAGTTATCATTATTGGAGCCCACTGTAACTCTTCTTGTTCATATATTTAATCCACTTTTAAAGTTCTATGAGTCAGTGGCTATCTCTCCACCTTGGACAAGTGAATCTCATCGCTAAACTACTTGTACTGGTTCTGAATCAGCTACATTTATTTCACCGGAGCTTTTGTGCCTCTTTAGTTGCTCCTTCTTGAAATATCTGTGCCAGTTTATGAACGTCCTGCTAAAGAGATCAGCTCTTTAATACCCCCTGAGGTCACATTTACTAATGGACAGAGAGTTTTACCAACTGGCAACTTTTCATCACATTCATCAAAGTTTAGTATAGGGAGATTTCAAGTTATTGCTACATGCCCCCCGCTCCCAGTTCTCTTCACTTATATTTCTGCCAAGTAAAATTCTTGTACTTGAACTGTGACTTAAAATAGGGCATATCTAATTATTAAGCCAGATCTCCAGCCACACTAAGGTTGTCTACAGGACTTTGGCAGCTCAAAACAAAAAAGCCTGACCGGAATCCTGTTGCCTTTTCTCTGCTCTGGTGCTAACCTTTGTGTTTTTGCTAAAAAAAACCAAAAGCAAACAAACAAAAACAACAACAGGGAGGGGTTATGAAATGGAAATAAAATACGTAAGATTAATAATCCCCTGGAATAAAATGGCAGGTAGCTTTAATATGTTGTTTAGGGTGAATGAGTACAGATATGCACATTTTTTAAAAACCATAAATGAGGGGACTGTAGAATGTCTAGGAAGTGGATAGAATGAAATGCTAGCCTGAACTGGAGAGAGGCAACCTGGTGTTGTTTAAATGTTTTGGTCTATTAACTCTTATAATCTGAGACCACTGAACACATTGGCTGGAGCTCATGAGATTTATAGTACAATACATCTGGAAAACATTAGGTTGCCAACATTTGGCCTACAATGATCATCAGATACTTTTTAAAGACAAAGCCGTGTTAGCTTTGATCAGTGTGCAAAGGTATCTTGTAGCACCTTTGAGACTGAGAGAAACAAGATGGTAGCATAAGCTTTCATAGACTACTTCTGCTTCATCAGAAGAATATGATGTAGAAGACTTAGGCCCTCAGCAGATGGACCAGGATAGCAAGTGAGAAGACCTTGTCACTGCATCTGATGTGGAAGCAGTGCACCTGGCAGAGGTAGGTAATGGGAGCACTGGCCCTCTGGTCTGCTGAGGTTTGCCATGGAGTTTCCATTAAACTCCATGGCAAACAGCAGGTCATTTTGACCCATGCTATGGCCCTTTTGACTTGAGATTGGTCCCGCTGACCCAGGATGGTGCTGACCCACCAGATCTGCATCTGGTCTGCCTAATCTCAGCCTGATCCCAGCCTGAGTCTAATGGCCTGCATCATCCAAACAGGATGACTTGAGGCTGGGGGAATACAGCTCTCTGGGCCCATGTCGATAGCCCCCATATCTATGAAAGCTTAATTTCTTTATCTCAGTTAGACTCATAGATACAACAAGATCTCTCCGCATCAAACACCTTATATGTCTTCACAGAGAATCTCATCAAAAGTTTCAAAGAAACAGAATGCCTAAAGAGATAGATCACAAATGTAACTGTCAATTTAAGATATTACTGATCTTTGACTGTTGTTTTTTTTACTTGTGAACCTTTTTTGTTTTTACTTATCTTCTTTTGCTTGTATTTGCTATAGAAAGTGCTACAATTAGCCACTCAGGGCTGAATGTACCACCATCATCAGAAGACTTTCAACAGTCAAGAGAAATGGTAGCACAGTGACAGCTCCATCTAAGTCAAACCACTAGATAACAATGCTCAAAATTTGACTAAATTCACTTTTCTTGCTAGTGTGCTATGTAGATTTAGTCTGTGAGCTAATGCAAGAATCTGTGTTTTTCAGATTGTTGTAAACTGCAACAGACCAAAGAACCATTTTTGAAGGCCCCCATTTTTGCCTGACCTCCTCACTGAAGAAGAATATTGATGTTTGTGATTTAAAAAAAATAATAATACTGGAAATATATTCAGTCCCTTTTGTCTTAAATCAGCACATGATGTAAATAATTCATTCTATCTGAATGTAGTTATGGGAACATTCTCAGTGTGGCTAGACCTGTTATGGCTTCTCTGTGTGAAATTCTGAGGAAGACAAATGCTAAAACATTGCCATGTAACATTTATCCCTAAGTTGTGCAATAAACTGACTATGCTTCTACCTTTCTCACTCTCTTTCAGAGAACCATCTCTCCAACAAATGGTGATCACAAATATTCTATACATTAATTTATTTATAGGGGTAAATTTCAAATGAATTGAATTTATGATGCTAAGGCATCATGCTATGGAGTAAAAAGAGAGAAAGCTTGGTATTTTAATGTCATTATGGAGTGAAAACAAATCTCCTGCTAGGATGACGAAATTAAAACAAAGGTAAGTGATGTATTAACATTTGTTCAGTTTGGGCTAATAAATGTTCTGGTTTTGAATATTCCAATTGCTTCCATACACACTACTATGGCATCCAGGCAAAAAAGAGGAGATGGATGGATGGGGTGAATGGATGGATGGATTCCAGGCAATGTTGAAACCAAGACTATTCCCGAAGCAGAAAGGAAATTCTCCACTTGCACAAGGTGTGTAGAATTGGCGGGATGTTTGTTGTATCAGCTGCAGATCCCTGTTGCTGAGAAGGGAGGCTTGTAAGGGAGATTTCCAAGAATGGGGAAATGGTATGGCTGCGTGTTTTTTTTCCTGCTGCCAGACAAAAAAAGTGGAGTCTAACTGATCAGATACCTGGAGAGTTCAGATTTTTTTCTGTCCAAGGGCTAATGACATCACACAATGAAAATATCATCATTCCTGAGACAGAAGAACTACTGTTTAAACAGACTGATTTCTATTCTGTGAGTTAAGCGACTTTGAGTATTTTCTTTAGTGATGAAACATAGTACATGCTGGTTTCTTGCAGCCTGGCCTGTTTCCTTCCTTTGGTCGAGTGCAGTTGCCCATTAAAACAAATCAAAACTAAAAAACCCTTCAGATTCTATTCATCATTTTATTCCCATGATTATTTCATCATTGGCTATTTCACTTCTGTGGTATCTGCATACACTATTCAAGAAGAATTTAACTATCACTGCTGCTTTCCCCCTGGCTTTTCTCTGATGCATAGAGTATGTTTGACAAAACTGTAGGTTTTTTTTTTAACTTTTATTGACCAGATACATTGAATTTCATCTACGCTAACATTTAATCTTTTGATTCTAAGTGAGTCTGTCCTGGCATCTAAATTCTGTTGCAGAGTTTACAGTTCCCTGGAGCCTACAAGCTAAATGGTTCTAGGATAGAGAACAGTACTGTGACATGAACATAGAAGATGCTAACTTGACCCACAAAGGGAAAAAACCAAACACACAGCACTACTCTGAGGTAGCTTGCTTGGATGTTCCTCCACACACTTCACAGAACACAAATGTTGATGGTGCAGGTGACTTAGGATGAGTTTCCTAAGAGCAAAAGAAACAAAGGGAAAATATGAACAAAGGAAAAATCTGTACAATTGTTCTGGAAATTCACCCCCTGAAGACCGTTTGGAGGTGGAACTTACAATATAAATTGTAGAGATTAATCTTTGGCTGGCTCCAGAATTTTGTCAGTTCTGGGCAAGAGAAGAAGGGAAAAAACATGGCACTGCTCTGAGATGGCTCTGTTTGGACATGCTTACAGACAAGGAATTTATAAAACACTGTATTTCCCTGCACAACCCTCGCCAACTCTTAGGATTCTTGGCAAGGGATTTCTCACAATCTCCGCATCCTCACAGGCCCATCCTTGGCTGTGGAACTCCCTCCCACAGGAGGTGAGGCTGCCTTTGTCTCTGCTCTCCTCACCAGCATGCAAACACCCTTTTTAATACTGTTTTGTATTTCAAGGGGCGTTTAAAGACCTTGGAGGTCTTTAAACAGAGGCTGGATGGCCATTTGTCAGGGATGCTTTGATTGTGATTTCCTGCATGGCAGGGGGTTGGACTGGATGGCCCTAGTGGTCTCTTCCAACTCTATGATTCTATGATTCTATGATGATTAATGATTTCCATGCAGAAGGGCTTTTGGAGGGGCACGTGTGCTGCATTTTTGTCTTTATCGCTATCGCTATTTAAGTTTAAAATTAGCTATTGGACATTTTAAAACAGTATAAAATCTGTTTAAAATGTCCAATAGCTAATGTAACTTATTTTTAACTTTTGTACCAGCAGGGATCTTCTCAGAGAGAGTTTCGGGCCCTGCAAACTGGTAAGCAGAGTTAATGTTTTCACATGTCAACACTAACTGACCGCTGTAAAGATCTGAAAGACCTTTATCACATTTTGCAAACCAGGGTCATGATTTGCATCTTTCTGGATCCTATTACAGTACATTCCATCCTACTCCCCAAACTGTGTAGATATGCTTTATACCTGAGGCCTGCATATCACTCTGTACTGCAATCCAAAGAAGTGGGTTTCTACTCATGAAAGCTCATGCAAACATAAAAAACGGTTAGTCTTAAAGGTGCTGCCACTCACATTTCTTTTTCTCTACCCCCCTCCTCCTTTTTATACTGCAAGAGACTAGCAGGACAGCTTCTTTGAAAATTACCATTTTGTATATCTATGTCAGTGAGAAATAGGAGGAATAGCAGAGATGGGTGGGAGGAGATGTTGGGGGCAAGAACGATCATGAAAGAGTCTTCTGACACTTAAGTGCTAGCAGCTGTTTGCATCCAGCATGAGAAGCTTTGTAAACAGGATGTGCTTTGTTCCATATCCAAAAGGGGACGAAAAACCCTGCTCAAATGACCTGGGACAGATACCTCTTTTGAAAAGGTGGGAGGGGAAGTCCTAGCATCATCCTATTTATGTTATTAGAATCTGCTGTAAGTACTATATAAACCACCTGACTTCTCAGAGAATCTGGAATTTTCTCACTGAGTTTTAGCATACAGATTCAGCATTAAAAAAGATGAACAGTCTATGCACACTCTTAACTTCCAGACAATCTTTTGGAGACCTTGCACAGCAGGCCTATGGACAGTTTCCCAACTTTCATTGTTTGCCTTAAAAGTGACATTGGAGGCTGCCTGTTGGGAGTGCAAGGGAGGCAGAGGCAGGTTAACCCTTTTGTCCCCCTTCCCAAACACTGCTCAGAGGAAAGGATTCTTGGATTTGCCTAATTGCCTTACAACCTTTCCCACCTGCTTTAAGGCAGATCACCCTGCCTTGTGGTTGCTCATGGTGTGGCTACAGGCATTCAGGTGTGAGTGGGAAATGCAAAGCTTATATTTTACCATTCTTGTTGTTCTCTTCTTTTTCACAGCTAGATACAATGAATATGTCCATAAGTGTGCACTCTAACTTCCTAACCTCAATGATTAATTTGTATCTTTGTTTACTTCCAGATAACTGTATTAACTACAAGGGAAATGCTAATCTTGATGCCATTCAAATATTTAGGTTAACATTTCTAAATATTAAATTACATTAGAGGGTGCCAAACTTTCATCCATGCATTCATTCATTTGACTTTTATGCTTCCTATCACCCAAGATAAGGAGCCAAAGCAGCTCACAGCATACATTTGTTAACAGCCATGGGTCTTGAGGAGAGCAGGCTTGCTTTTATTTTGGACACTGCCCTCCATTCTTTCAGAATGAATTCTGGAAGTTTTCTTTTCCCAAACAAGGGGATCAGACAATCCATCACCATATTTATTCAATGTGTATGCAAAAAATGTCATATACAGTGCGGGTTTAAACTCAGAGGAAGGGGGAGTGAAGAACAGAGGAAGAAACATCAGCAATATAAGATATGCAAATATCACTGTAATACTAGCAGGAGACTTGAAAAAATTGCTAAAGAAAGTCGAAACAGGCTTAGTGTTGAATACAAAAATCGTGACCATGGTGGGTTTATATGAATTCAACCTAGACAACAAGGAAATTGAAATAAAGATTTCAGAAGACTAGGAATGGGAAGGGCAGCTATGAAAAAGCTGGAGAAGAACCTAAAGTGCAAAGATATAAAACAGAACAATAAGTCAGGATTGTCCAAGCCATAGTATCTCCTATCACCATGTATTGTAAGTCCGAGGGCAGGGAACCGTCCAATTAGAAAGATTGCATGTACAGCGCTGTGTAAATTTAAAGCGCTTTATAAATAAAGGTTAATAATAATAATAATAATAATAATAATAATAATAATAATAATAATGGATGTGTGAGCTGGGCAGCGAAGAAAGCAGACAGAAAGAAAATCAATTCATTTGAGACTGGTGCTAGAGAAGAGTGCTGACAATATCATGTATGCAAAAATGTCAAACTAATTGGTACTAGAAGAGATTAAGCCTAAACCTTCCCTGGAAACGAATTGAGGCTTGTGTACTTTGGCCACATCATGAGAAGGCATGAAATGCTAGCAAAGGTGGAGGGCAATAGAATGAATGGAAGGCCACATGCCCGATGGTTAAACACAATCAGGGAGGCCATGGCCCTGAGTCTGCATGACTTGTGCAGAACAACTGAGGACAGGTTTTGTAATGTCTCATTCACAGGGTAACCATGAGTTGAAGCTGACTCAAAGGCAGTTAACAAGAACACAGTGCAAATGATAACCACTATGGAAAAGCAGCTTGGATGTAGGACTCTAGGAGACCAAAGTCCAAATCCCCACTCACCCATGGAAAACCACTCTCTCAGCCTAAAGAGAAAGGCAGCGACAAACCCCTCTGAACAAATCTTGCCAAGAAAATCTTATGATATATTTGCCATAGGTTGGAGTCACCTTGGAGGCAGATAACAGCAACAATTCAGTGCAACAAAGTGGTGGAGAAGCAGTTGAGCAGTGCTTGAAATGGAGTGTGACGTTATCCATCACACTTAGGCCTGTTACAGACTGCCAAAATAAAGCTGCTTCGGGTCTCTTTGGAGGTATGCTGTTTAAATGATGCATGCATCCTAAGAATCCGGAAGCTGCACCAAAGCTGCACTCCAGTGCTTAGGAATGGAGTGTGGCTTTGGCACAACCTCCGGACTCTTAGGACCCATGCATCATTTAAATAGCATACCTCCAAAGAGACCCGAAGCAGCTTTATTTTGGCAGTCTGTAACAGGCCTTAGTTTCCACATTTTGCTTCTCAGAGGAGCATAATGGAGTCTAGCTTAACCATTGCACCTCTTTCCCCACTTTGGCTGCACAAAATATTATTCTTTTATTTATATGCTTTGTAATTGTTGTTCTTTTGTTTATATATTGTTCTTTCTCCACAGATCACAAGGTAGTATAGCTGTTGCCTCCTCTCTAACCAAGTGAGTTAGGTAATGGATGTGGTTTAGCTGAGAGGCAGCAATTGCATCAGTATCACTAAGGAGCTTCAGGATGAGTGGACAGTTTATTCTCATAAAAGAGGCAAAGATCAGGATGTTTAAAAGTGATTTCATTCTAGAAATTAGTCCAATGTGTTTCAGAAATACAGGGGCTGTTAAAATAAAAAAGGCAGGGGAAGGTACAATGCATACACATTAGTAACTTGAAACAAGTCATGAATAGTGCAAAAGCTGCTTGTGAATATATGACTCCATTGAATGGAATCTATCAAAATTAATCCATTAAACCAAACATAATGCATAGGTATAAAAACAGGATAGCTTATATATTTACAAAACTATTTAAAAGCCAGACTGAAGAGATTTTACAAAGATGTGTCTCGAAATCTTCCAAATGTCAGTGTTCAAAGCTGAGGGAGAAACATAAATGTACAGATTTTTGTTTCCGTTGGTATTTTTCCATTGTTTAGTTTGGTTTATTTGTTTTTCCTTGTAAGAGAAAAATCTATTAATGAAGAGAGATGGGATAGCTTTATGGTGCCTTAAAGCTGTGGGAGGAGGCTCTCTTTCTAGAAGACCCCCCCCTCCAAGTCTATCAAATTGCTAGATAAGCATGTTGTGTACCTTTGAAGACCAACGTTTGGGTCACACAGTATACTGAAAACCCAAACATACAGACAGATACCTGCACAAGATCTCCAACGATCACCCAGGAAAAAAATGAAGCACAATCAAAATACTGGTAGACCAGGCAAAATGCATCTGTGAACCCCACTTCTTGGAAGATGAACTGAAGCACCTAGACTGGGCTCTACAGGCTAATGGTTATTCCAGCTCAGACATCAGAAGGGCTGCCAGGCCCAGGAAAACCCAGAGGAGTGAAGACAAGCAGCCACCAAAAGGGAAGGTATTTTTACCATACATCAAAGGAGTCACAGACAGAATAGGCAAAGTAGTGAGAAAGTACAACCTTCAAAAGAAAATCCAGCAAATGCTTCACTCAGCTAAGGACCAGAGAGACCCTCTCACAGCCACAGGAGTTTACATAGGGACCATCAAACACAGTGTGCAAACCAGAATCAAGGAACACGAGAGACACTGCAGACTGGGCCATCCAGAAAAATCAGCAAAAAATGAGTTTCACGGGGGTTTAAATATCTAAATGTACATTTTGAGTCCTTGTGGAAAGGGGTATCTAGTGCCATTGTGCAACAACACCCAAGGTCAATTCTTGGTGCAGCTCAATCTCCCTGGCAATTGATCATCTACAAGTAAATGCCTGGAGATATTATGGCTGTATATTGTAGAGATGGAGGCTTCTTCTTTTTCCTCTTACCACCTTTAAATGCACTGGTGGAGAAGTATGTTCCACAAGTGTGATGTGGTATCTGACCATTATATGGGTAGATAGCCAAATTAATGTAACAAAACCAGCTCTACACAGGATTATATCAAAGTACTGCCAGCCCCAAGAAGACCAGGACTCTATGTCCTGTTACAGACTGCCAAAATAAAGCTGCTTCGGGTCTCTTTGGAGGTATGCTGTTTAAATGATACATGCATCCTAAGAATCCGGAAGCTGCACCAAAGCTGCCCTCCAGAGCTTAGGAATGGGTGTGGTGTTGGTGCGACCTCCAGACTCTTAAGACCCATGCATCATTTAAACAGCAAACAGTTTCTTTGTTTGATTTAAATCCAGGATAAAAGGGACACTTATGAATTGAACCACATAAAACCCTAAGATCAGTCAACCCCCCAACAATAAATACATTTTCTTATCTTGTACTCGGGTTTATAACAGATATTAGAAATGGGAAATGGTTTTATTATAGGTACTTAGTAGACTCAAGAAACTGGAGCCAAGAGAACAATAATTATATAATGGGAGCAAGCAATACCTGGATGGAGATACCAGCCAAAGTGGGAAATGGGAACAAAGAAAATGATGTAATCTCAGTATACAAGATCAATCACTTTGGTTTCTGTATCTGAATATCCCACATTAAAAAAAAAATGCTGTCAAGTTTTTGTCTGCTTTTTCAGGGTCAATAATAATCAGGGGAAATGAAGTACATTTTTTATCACTGGATAAAGAGAATTCCAGACAGTGAGACAACTTTTGCGACTTACATTTAAGACTGCTATCTCATGACTGAGCAGACAAAGGATCTTTAAGTCTGCTGTGCTGTTCTTTCTTCAAAAGGACACCTTATCTGGCTATCAACAATAATGCAAGAGAAGAACAGAAAAAGAAAAGGAATAGCTCCTCCAGAGAAAAGGCTGAATCTCAGAGCATGACCTAAGAATTTGTTAACTCTAGTTATTTGACCTCACTGTAACTAGAATTAAATAGGGTTTTCAAGAGAGAGATCATTTCTCATGTGGCTCCAACTTTCATGCTGTTCCTTTTTTGGTATTGTTTCAGTCAAACTCTACAAAGAAAATTAGACGTTTGCCTTTGGAAAAGTCAGAAGTGTACCACGGTTAGCTGCTATTTGTTTTAGTTTACAAACACAGTTTCATTTCGCTTTCATTTAAGGGAGGAAAGTCATCATAGTGGGTAGTTGTTTTGGTTTTTGTCTTTTTTCCTGTTATGTAAATGTTGTTTTATATATCTAAATTTTGTGTTGAATATTTTTTTTAATTACAAATGTCCCCATCCAGACAACAAACAGACTGTGCTGGAGCCTTTATCTCTTTACACCAGAGACTTAGGGCATATATTTTTTTCCTTAGCCATTAATAGTAACCATCTTAATTACTACTCAGATCACTCATTTTTCTGATTTGTTTGCTAGATTTTGATTTTGTTTAAATTAGGAACAACAACTAACTAGAATAACTAGATGTGTGTGATTAATAGTGCCATGTATCTCAAGCAGTTTTCCTGAAACATAAGGGAAACTCCAAAGCTCGACAAGATGATCAAAAGTTATGACAAGTATGTGCAGCTCCACAAAAATGCTCAATTTAGAGGTTTTCCAGGTCATGGCTTCATCTCAAATGCTGACATTTCAGGATGAAAGCCTGATATCTAGGGATAGCCTCTAGTTGTCACATGGGACAGACAGATCCATTAAATTTTTCAAAGCTATGCATTGAATACAAAAAACCAAACTTTCTCCAGCTTTATTTACAAGTACTGCTTTTAACAGCACACGGGATTCAATTTAACCAATGAACATTTTCCAGGTTCTGCTTTGAACATCTCCCAAACTTTTCCTACCTCAGTTTTGTTAGCACAGATTTTATCACAATGGAGCTGGAGTCCAACCAAAGGAACGTTTCTAAGAAAAACGTCAGTTTTCCAAACTTTGCTTTTAATGGCTTGCTTCCATTGAGCACTACCCTTTACTGGCCATATTTTCCTTTTTTACACCTAGGCTGTAAAATCCTCCCACCATCAGTAATAATTATGCTACTATTAATGAGTAAATATTTGGGGGAAGAAAAGATGATGATGGTAACAATGGCAACAGCAACAGTCATGAGCATACATGGGCAGCATGGCAATCCTGTGCCTTTCTACTCAAAATCTAGTATGGGAAGCCTTATAATCCAAAATCCAGAATGAGAAGCCTTATAATTCACTTGGGTGGTGGGACAAACATTGTTAACAAGTACTGAACAGTTTGTATTTCTTTATTTATACTATTTTTCTTTCTTCTTCATTTCTTTCTTTGTTTCTTTTCTTCTTTCTTTTCTTCTTTCTATGGCGGGTTACAGACCGCCAAATAGTACGTATACAATACGTACTAGGGTTAGGAAGGGGTGGTGCTTCCGCACCCCCCTAATCCTAGTACGTATTGAATACGTACAAGATGGCGGCGCCCTGTTCATACGGGCGCCACCATCTTTACGTATCGGACGCTGAGCGTCCGTACGTGTCGCAGCCTTTATGATGTAGCGAGTGCGCCCCTGGCGCCTCGCTACGTCACAAACGTGACTCAAAAAGAAGCTCCATTTTGGAGCTTCTTTTTCGGTCCGCGCGGGAGCCGCGCCGTCTGAAGGCTCTGGCTCCCCCACGGACCTACCGGCGGCAGTGGCAGACCGCCGCAAAGCGGTGGTCTGTACCCCGCCTATATATCCTATGTATAATACTTCCCCCCTGTGTATTTGTTCATAATTGACTATATTCAAAATAAATAAATAAATTCAGCCTTATTGTGTTAATGAGACTTACAACTTTAAAATGCTGAGCAACTAAAATATGCAGGACAAAGAGAATCAAAGAGAGAGAAAAAGAAGACAAAACAAAGAGAAGAGAGGGATGTAGGAATGAAAGAAGAATACGTATATACAGTACTCAATTATAAGTTGATCTCATGTATAAGTCGAGGGCAAGTTGTGGGGCCGAAATCATGGATTTTGATATGACCCACGGATAAGTCGAGGGTAAAACTCAGGGGCATGTACCAAAGGACCTAAAGGATGAAGCAAAGGAAAAACAATGCCAAAGGACTTACAAAATTCCAGCAGGCACAACTTTTTGTACTCACACTAAAAGGATGGATAAGAGAATAGAGGGAGATCAGTGCTTCCAGAACAGATAACACTCTTGTCTTTCACCAGGGGATAGTTCCTGTTTCTTTAATAGAAGTACAATACTTACACTGACCCATGGATAAGTCGACTAAGGTTTTTGGGGGCAATATTTTAACTTCAATTTCTAGACTTAGACATGAGTATATACAGTAAATGTTGGCAGACGTTGTAGAGGAAGGAAGAAGGAGAAAGAGGATAAAAGAGAGAAGGGAGAGAAAATATATTTAGTGAAGAGTTGCCAAAGGAGTAAGAGACAGAAGGAATAAGGGGACAAAAATAGAGAAGTAAAACAAAAAGTGAAAAGAAAAAGAATCAAGCACCGAAGCACAGCTGAAGAAGAAAGACATTTGCATCAGATTTAGTTTGGTTTGGTTTTGCTAAAAGTTTTGTTGACTATTCAGGCAATTCAGCTAAGGTTGGGAATGTGGAAACAGAACTGGGAAAAGTAAGATAAGATAAGATAAGATAAGATAAGCCACAAAACAGTAATCTTGTAGTACCATATTTGCAGACTGCTGGGACAGTTAATACTAAGGCAACTCAGAATATCTCTGTGCTGCCTGCTCCCTCTCTCTGTTGTTTGAGAAATATAAGTGAACAAAAGCTACTCCAAAGCATCTTGTCAGAACTAGTCAGTAAAGAGGAGGAGGAGGAAGAGAAGAAGAAGAAACCACAACCACTAGCACCATTAATACTACCACCTGGAGAAGAGGGACCAAGCCAACACATAATTATTATTTTCAGTGTGATGGCACAGTCTAATGGGTCTGGGATGTCAAATATTTCATTTGAACCAATTGTGCATCTTTTGTTATTGTTTTGTGCCTTCAAATCATTTCCAGCGCATGACTACCCTAAAGCAGACATGGGTTGCTGTTTTGTTTTTGGGGTTGTTTGGAATTTTTTGCAAGATTTTTTTTCAATGTGGGTTTGCCTATGCCTTTCTCTGAGGTTGAGAGAATGTGACTTGCCCATGGTCACCATGATTTGAACCCTCGTCTCCAAAGTTGTAGTCTAACACTCACACCACTGTTTCACACTGGCAAAAATCATGATCAGATCTGTCACTTTATCCTCTTGGACTTGAAATATTCTCAGAATCGTAACCTGGCCTACAGAAAACAATTTTCTGTGTTTGTGTATTTAATGCGCTGTGCCTGTTCATCTCCAGTAGACATTCATTACGAATGGCTCTCACCCATCTTGACCAGATGTTGCATTCATCTCACTGGATTGAATACTGATTTTAGTTCTGCTTAGAATTCTCAGTCAATGAGACTGCTTGACCTTTTGGCTTCACTTATGAAAGAGTAAGTTAAAATGATAGAGCATAACACAAAACCCTCCCACACATATTGGGAAAGAGATTGTAGAAGTCCATTGCAAACACTGATTCTTGTTCCAGCAGACTTCATCTTCTAGGCATGTTCAGTAATTTTTTTAAAAAGGATCAAACAACCTATCATAAGTGGATCTGAGTAACCTATCATAAGTTACTACATGCTGAATATCCCTTGTTTGAAATGCTTGGGACCAGAAGTATTTGAGATTTCAGAATACCAGGAATATCTGTATTTGAATAAACATACTGTACATAACGTGATATCTTGAAGATGAGGCCCAAGTCTAAGCACAAAATTCTTTTATTTTTCATGTACACATCATGTACATATAGCCTGGAGATAATTATATGCAATGTTTTTAATAATTTTGTGCATGAGACAAAGTTGGTTAACATTAAACCATCAGAAAGCAAAGGTCACTATCTCAGTCACTATGAAAAAAGTTTTGGTTTTTGGAGTATTTCAGACATTGGAATTCCAGGTAAGGGAGAGTCTATCTCTACTAACAACTAACTGTTCTTTTAACTGATTCCATTTTTGTATAACTAAAAATAAATAAGATTAGCTTACAAATGTGACTTAATGATAAACATTCTTCCTTTTTGCAATGAATAATTTTTTTTACTTACATTCAAACTTGTGGGAATATACCTGCCTCACTAAATAGTGGAGGAGGAACATGCCTTGGTTCAAGTGTTGGCCCATGCTCCATTTAGTGCCTGTTTGTCAGCTATGAGAGAGGGGAATTCCTCAGGAGGTAGATCACTTCATAACTCTTCTATCACTAGGCTTAGATGAAGTATAAGTTTGACCCCAAATGGTGGCTATAATTTACATTCTTAAAATCTGGCATAACTCAAAATAGCTTCAAGTCTGGCAGAAAAATTCAGATGTATTCACATAATAACTATAGCTGAATGCATGCTGTGATTCAGAACATTAGAATGCACTGTTAAGTCTATAAAATATATGCAAAGTCTGGAAAACAGTTGACAAAGTGCCTTGCATCTGCTAAGAGTTAAATCTCCTAAGTGCCATACAAATTTCACATGCAACTTCATTGTCCCATAGAATAAACATGTCTTGCTTCATTGGCTGTAAATAGGCCTTCTACTACTTTAGAAGACACATCTGTTATTAGTATTCCCAGGTTCTCCCTTAAACCTTGTTTACATGACCAGGGACAATGATGAGTGTTTCATTGCCTTGTAAAACATTGATTTCAGGATTTCTATGGTAAACCAACAACCCTTGTTTATGCTTCCAAGGAGTCACTCAGGTATTTTAGCCACACAATTTGCATTAAAAATGTGATTTTATTCAGAATTTGACCCAAAATACATACCCAGGCCATTTTACACCATGACTTCTTTTTTAAAAAATAAAAATAACTATGAAGCTAAATTATATCTAAGCTCCTTTTCTCCCTTTTCCCACTTTTATAATAGTTGAATGTTGTCCTTCACTTTGAGCTGACTTTGTTTTCTTAGTAATTGAACAATCATTAAAATGGTAAGGAGCAGGAACAATTTTACTCATTGCTTTTGGTTTTGAAATGATGTATTTGAAATATGAATCTCTGCTCACCTCTCAGTTGCTCTGTGTCAGAGCTTAGAAAACTGAATTTGGGGCATTATGGTTTCCAGAATCCCTGAACCAGTCATTGTAAACACACAGAACTTGTAAATCAAACCTGTGTTTCACTTCCAATGACCAATCACAAACAAAGCATGCGAAGTGTAAAATGCAAAGTGAAGAAAATCATTTGACATGACAGGCATCTGCCAGCATTTAAAGGAATGTTTCTTCTAAATATATGCTAAACTTATTATTTAATTTGTCCTTTGGAGCTGGTGAAGCAGAGGTAGATCCTTGATAGCTTACCCCTGTGTCTTTTCTGAATCAGAAACACTACCCTAGGCAGTAAGAATGTGAGCCTCAACACTTGGAACAATTACAATTACCATTGTAATCTGGAATATAGGCCTGTTACAGACAGGCCAAAATAAAGCTGCTTCGAGTCACTTTGGAGGTATGGTATTTCAATGATGCATGCGTCCTAAGAATCCAAAAGCCGCATCAAAGCCACGCTCCAGTCCTAAGGACTGGAGTTCAGCTTTGGTGCAGTTTCCAGACTCTTGGGACTCATGTATCATTGAAATACCATACCTCCAAAGTGACTCAAAGCAGCTTTATTTTGGCCTGTCTGAAAGTTAGTGGTCCATATTGATAAGACTAGGGTACATTTTTTTCTCATATATACTTCTGGAATATTGTCAAGAGAACCAGCGTGGTGTGAGAGCGAGCATTGTGTAGTAGTTTGAGAACTGGACCAGGGTCTGAATCCCTGTTCAGCCATAGAAACCCACTGGGTGATACTGGGCAAGTCACATTCTCTCAGCCTCAGGGGAAGGCAATGACAAACCCACTCTGAACAAATCTTACCAAGAAAACCCCATGATAGGTTCATCATAGGGTCACTATAAAGTTGGAGACAACTGAGGGAACACAATAACAACAACACAAATGTTGTTGAAGTTTTTGAAATGATATTTATATACTAAAGCAGAGGATTTAGGCCATTATATACTTTGGAACGAACAGGGAGGATGAGAAGAATGCTGGCACAGGCTTTTGGTGCAGTCAAGGAAAAGTCTCCCTCAGAACCTGTCCATGTCATCTTATAATAATCACAGCCAATACAGCGTTATGTCAACAGATGACTCAGAAGAAAAGAAGAAGGAAAATAGGCAAAAAAGGAAGGCAGCACCATTGGAAACAGACCAAACAAATGTCAGCAGCCAAAATAAACTAGTTGTGGCTCTGTAGCAAACATGTGACCACAGTCAAGAAAAAGTTGAAATCAAATATAATTAGCTTTGTCTTCTTTCCAGACCTCATACCAAGGTAGTCTTATTTCCCATTTAGAAACAAATGTGGATCAATCCATGTAAGGACACAGAGGGTGGGGGATCAGTATTGCCTTAAATGGATTATATTACAAGCCTTATCACTTTGAAAGCAGTAAAATGGGTATTTTATGCAGGGCCCTTTAACAGAGCCAGTCTATCCATTATGTAGAGTTAGATTGCTTGAGGCTGTAGGCAATGGAGGGCAACCACAACAGCCCATGCCTATTCCATCTGTGCCTTCCTGGACAACAGAGCTGGTATACTACATGGCTTCTCTTGCACCCTTTCAACCAGCCTGGCATCTTTGGATGCAGTGGAGAACACTATCCCAGCACCAGTGTTGAAGTAAAGTCCAATTGCAACTTCAGTTCATTCTGTACATAGAATGGAGGCCAGAATCTTGGCCTTTGCCTCAAGAATATTTGGGGTCAGCCTTGGTGTCTAGAGACAAGAGAGTTATATTTTGAGATCAGCAGTACTACTGCCAAAATTAAATGGAAAGAAATGGAACAATGGACCTATAGTCATCTATTCTTAGTCCGTACAAGAGCAGAGGATTTACCATGCTGTAGATTTACTTTACCCGTGAACATGGTTCTAGCCATAGCTGGCAAATATAGCAGGCCCTTGATATCTGCTTGGGTTTGCTTCCAGGACCCCATGTTGATACCAAAATCCATGGATGCTCAAGTCCCATTATAACTTTGGCATAGTAAAATGGTGCTCCTTATGAAAAATGGCAAAATCCAGGTTTGATATTTTTATTTATTTATTTATTTATTTAGGAATGTTTTCAAGCCATGGATGGTTGAACCTATGGATGCAGAATCTGTGTATATGGTGGCCTGGCCGTATTTATGAATCTACAATCTTTAAATACAGTCAACCCTCCATTTTCACGGGGGGTCCATTCCAGACCCCCCCCCCCTGTGAAAATGGAGACTTGCATATATTCAAGCCCCATAGACTGGAATGGGGTGAGTGTCCACAAGCGCACACAAGGCACACACCAAGGGGGCTCACCCCATTGAAAATAATGGAGGTCGCCCCTCTGTGAATATTCAAGACCGTGGACTTCAAGTCCATGAGAAAGAAGGGGCGACAGTAGTTTATGTTTTGTAAGCTATTTTGCCAAGATTAAAGGTTGCCCATAGAGATGCAAATGGTTTTCCTCCACAGCTTCTTTTATCTTTATAGCTATTTTCCCCATGAATGATCATGACTTCTGATTTTGTTATATTTTAGAATTGTTAGCACTGATGATACCACTATTCTCAATGTGAATAGGAAACAGTTGACAAGGTTGTAAGTCTGACTTATAACATTGTAACTAACAGGATGCTAGCCATACCTCTATCAGTACCTTCCTGTGCCTTAAAACTGCTTATACAGTGTGCCCACGCCATACGTGGGCGCACTGTATGCGGCTTCCAGCTTATGCAGAAGCTGCATGCCAATTAAAGCAATGGTGTGCACGCCTGTGGCACATGTGCTGCCCCCGAGCCGTAAGCACATGCCTCATTGTTTTTAATGGGCCGCGAGCATACGCAGATTTCCTCTATGTGGGGGGATCTGGAACAGATCCCCTGCATAAGGGGAGGGTCCACTGTACTAGCTTGATATCTGTTCTGTTAGTGGGTTTCTCTCTGCTAGTGTATAGTAAGATGTCTCTAGTCCTCACTGTAGTGGCAAACATGGGACTGGGTTGTTGTTGTTCTTTTGTTTGACCTTGGGTTCATCTCCACTCACGGTGATCCTGAGAACGAGAGAGCACCAAGAAACCTGGTCATCATCTGCCCTGTTTAGGTCTTGAAAACTCGGGGCCATGGCTTCCTTGATTGAGTTACTCCACCTGTAGTCTGGACTGTCTCTTGTCTTACTCTCTTCTACTTTACAAGCACTATTGTCTTTGTGAAGTCAAAGGCTTTCATGGCCAGCATCCATAGTTTTTTGTGGGATTTTTGGGCTATGTGGCCATGTTCCAGAAAAGTTTCTTCCTGACATTTCGCCAGCATCTGTGGCTGGCATCTTCTATACCAGCCACAGATGCTGGCGAAATGTCAGAAAGAAATTTTTCTGGAACATGGCCACATAGCCCCAAAATCCCACAAAAAACTATTGTCATTTTCATGAAATCATCTCATCTCATGATATGTCCAAAGTACAACAGTCTCAGTTCAATCGTTTTTGCTTCTAGTGAGAGCTCAGGCCTAATTTGTTCTAGCACCCATTCATTTGTCTTATTCTGTGGCATCTGCAGAATTCTCCTTCAGCACCCCATTTCAAATGAGATCTTAATATCAGCTTTCTTCACCATCCAGTTTTCACAACCATACATACTGGGTTTTATCACTTCAGATAGTAGGTAAGGCTCAGATGACCTGTTTGAAGGCTTCTCTGTTAAAATAAAATAATGGTACTTGGAATGTAGTGGCTTGAATGTTGGACTAGGACTCTGGGAGATTGGGACCATACTTTCTCTTGGCCAGGGAAAACCCCTGGGTGACTTTGGGCAGGTCATAGTCTCTTAACTTAACATAGCCTGTTCAGAGAAGTGTTCCCAGGCATTGCATGATTGCCACTTGCTATTTGATGTTCTTTTGTTGCCTGTTTTATTGAATCATTTCCTGTATTGCTATGTATTTTATATGTATTATCCTACTAGAGTGGCAGGCTAGCTCCAACAGGCCTCCCTGGAAGAAGTTTACCCATCCATTAAGAAGCCAAGCCCTCCCTCCAGTTCCTCTCCCTTGGTCCAGACCTCAGAGGTAGAGAAGAACTGCTGGACCTCATCCCTTTCCCCACTACCACTCCTCCTTTTGTGTCATGTCTTTTTAGATTGTAAGCCTGAGGGCAGGGAACCGTCTAATTATAAAGATTGTATGTACAGCGCTGTGTAAATTTACAGCGCTTTATAAATAAAGGTTAATAATAATAATAATAATTAATGTCACAAGAAGGAAAGAGCAAATTGCCTCTAAACAAACATTGCCAAGAAAACCACATGATAGGTTCACCTTAGAACTGCCCTAAATTGGAAATGACGTGAAGGAGCATAACACCAATACCAACACTTTTTTCCATGGGGAATTTTTAACGCATAGAATTTGCTTTCATTTTGATTTATATAGGGGAGTCATGTGAGACTCTACCAGCAGTTTGAATTGGCATAGCCACAGTCAGAGGCTTACCACGTCATTGAGAAGAAGGATGATGATTGAACTCTCACCCAAGTCTATTCTTCCCTAAACACACACTTTGTAAAAATAATTTTGGAGACAGAAACCACCCAGTAGCTTCTCCGTCTTTAATGGTATGCAAAATGTTTGCCCAACTTTAAAAATCTCATGTTTCATTCCACTATCTATGCAGGGGGGGATTTTAATCCAGATAAATAAATATCTTTGATGCTTTGATTGTGAGTTCCTGCATGGCAGGGAGTTGGACTGGATGGCCCTTTTGGTGTCATCCAACTCTACGATTCTATGTTCCTATGATCTCTACTGGCTGTCCTCAGGGTTTGGGGGCGAGTATCCATTCTCCAGGCCTTTCCTTTCATTCCATCTTCAACCCAGCCAACTATGCAGGCACTGTAGCTGCTAGAATAACTTCACTCTGTGATTCATGGACTGCAAATCTGAGGGATTCATTTTCAAAACAAGAAAACAACCATGGTTTGTTTGGAGTGTTTTGCAAGGGAGATATACAGTATATGTTCTTTTTATTGATGAGCAGTGGGTTTTTTTCCATGAGACTCATTTTGTAACAGGCTGCAACAGCATGGGAGTCTAAAGCCTTGGCTGTATGCTGTGGTTTTCTACATTTGTTTTCTAAACAAACAGGCAATAAATTTTGATTGCTGATGAAGTAATGAAGTTGGTGTTTGGGACCAAATGAATATTTCTTTTTAAAGATTCTAGCAGACAAAAAAGATTGTGTGTTGTGTTGCTGATCTTTTTGCTACCTACGAAATTAACAAAGGAGTTTATCACATGGGAGGAATTTCTCTTAATTTTGAATGAAAAGAAAGTGGGGCCAGAATGCATTCATGTGAATTTGCTAGTTCAGCGAATTTATGTGAATTCGAATTGTGTTCGAACTTACTTCCCATTGCCCGAAAATAGCTTGCCATTGCCCAAAATTGCATGTGGTAGTCTATCGCACAATAACGTGAAACCCCATGATTGTGTTCGGATTGCCATTGGATTATACTTCCAATTTCCCTTGTCTGATAATGTCCAAAGTATTCCAAGAAGATTTGCAAGTTGGTCTTCCCAAGCTCCCCCAGAGGCAGTAGTTGTGCCGACTGAGGGATTCTAAGAGTGTCTCATACAATATTTATTTATTTGTTTGTTTGTTTTAAGGATTTATATCCCACAATGGGATTCAAGGTAGGTAACTTTCTCAAGCTGGATCCTTCTAAAATTTCTTTGTTTTTCAGAAGGGAAAAGGACAGCACACATGTTAAGCAACAGGCTGCTTGAGGATGCAATGCAAAGGCTGAAAGGGTTTCCCCCCCTTAATTTCAGCACAATGGACAAATGGACAAATGAAAGGAATAATTTAAATGTAGATAGAGTCAAGGGTTTGTTGCTGGTAAAGTATAACTTTAAGCATTTGTCTTGCCTAGAGTTAAATACAGTATCCCTAATATAGCTGTAAATAAACAATATCAAATGAATGTATATTAATATTAGTACTTTGAGCTTTTGTTTTGTAATGTCCTAAATTTTTCTTAAATGTCCTACATTTTTCCGTGCCTTGTCCTCCTTTGCGGTGATGACATCTGGTCACCCTGAGTGGTACTTAAGGACCTTTTAAAGTAACATTCAAAGATCTACCCTCCATTTGCATTGAAATGGATATATACTCTGAGGGTTTTGGGGGTTTCATTTATGACAGATTATTTCCTGACTAGATAAAGCTTTTAACACGATGGCCTGTGAGTAAATTTTCTACAGAAAACGTTCCTACTGCTTCCAACTTGAATGTGCTTCCTGCACCGTCCTCCTGTGTTACTACACAAAGGTGGCTGCAGTTAACAACAAAGGAGCTAAACAAATATTCCCTTTGGAATGCTGAGTTTATGTGTAAACCACTCTCAACATTCCAGGCGGAGGAAAAGATGAGTTTTGGGGGCCTAGGCATTTAGCAGAGGTGCTATAACAGGTCACTTCTCCTTCCCTTGTGTCTTGCAACAACTGACACGCGGCACAATCTCTTTCTTCTATGTGAGATTCTACAGATGGTTGCCAGGGCGTCCTGAGTTCTTAGTCCATTGCTATTTGTTACCTTTGCCCTTCACAGGGAGTTCCTAACAGTGGACACAGCATGGTCTTTGTTCCCATGTGGAGAACAGAGCACAGGCCCCTCCACATCTATGCAATATTACATAACTGGTACATTATACCCATGAAGCTCTCTAAAATGTTAGGCCCTGCATCGCCATGGTGTAGCATTGAACTGAAATACTAAAGTTCTTGTCTGACATGATAAATCAAATGGTGCATTGTTGTGAAGCCCATCTTTCAGTCTTCAGAGAACCTAACTCATCTCTCCAATATAAAGACTTAATCTCAGTCCTTCCTATAGCTGTAAGAATGGAAGTTCCTTAACACGGGGAAACTGTAAACTACAATTTCCTTCTAACCTGGATAGAAAGAATGTGGTTTGCAGAAAAATGAAGTTGTCAAACAAGAACACTAAAAGGACAAGTAGAAGGAGACATACCTGCTTCTGTTTGGTATCCATTTATTATCTATACAAACTAAGTAGGCTCTCCTTATCCACAGATTTTTTATTCACTGATTCAAGCATCCACGGCTTGAAAATGTTAAAAAAAAAAAGGTATACATTCCAGATATCAAACCTTGATCTTCCACTTTATATAAGGGACACCATTTTGCTATGCCATTATATTAAATGGGACTTGAGCATCCACGGATTTTGTTATCCATGGGGGATCCTGGAACCAAACCCCAGTGGATAACAAGGGCCTACTATACATAGTTTAAGCTTTTGGAAAGTCAGATGAAATTTTAGGTTGACTATTTTTATGCTTTCTCAACAGATGTTTTTCTCTTTTGTTTCTCTCTCTCTCGCTCGCTTTGAATATCCAATTGGAACAAATGCAATATAATAAAAATCTATTGATTGTAAACTGCTGTACTGATTTTTCTTTAGCTGTTCCTGGTAGTTTTGTTACCAAACAGTTAAGATATTGTATTCTGTTTAACCTTTTCTACATCTTTTAAAAATTGAGGGGAGGGGGGAGAGAATAATTATATTGTTGGAAGGGATCCAAAGAATCATCCAATCCAGCCTCCCGTCACTGCAGGAATAAGTATGTAAACATACACAGATTGATATTGCTGGCAGTTCACCACCTCCTCCAGCTCTCTCCATTTCTTACTAGCACTGCAGGTTGATCTTTCTTATAGACTGAGAATCATGCAGCCCTCCAGATGTTTTTAGACCGTATCTCCAAGCACTGCTCACTGTTGGCTGTGCAGGCTAGAGGTGCCAGGACTTGTTATCCACCTGGAGCCTAGCAGTATTATTTCCACCCTGATGCAGAAGGTATGGACAGAGTATATAGACAGTGTGGAGTGGGACCCAGGAGATCTGTCTGGCTTTTGTGGGTGTTGCCAGTTTGCCAGACTTTATCTTTGAGAGATAAGGGAGAGAACTAAAAAGTCAGGGTAGACTGGTTGCATCACATGGAAGTGTCTTGAGTCATGCACTCACTGCTCCCATTTTCAAATAGTTCTCTATTTACATATTTACATGAATCCTAATATTTAAAAAGTTGAGATTCACACATTTACATTACATGCTGTGTTGATTCAGAGAGGCAGGGTTCTAGCAATCCTGGTTTAACTATAATCACACAGGTGGATAAGGGGGATTTCCATATCTGGATGCATTGTGAACAGTATATTTTTTTAAAGCCGATAGAGTGAACGGATACATGCATATGTAGGGCACAATTCTACTGAATATTTTCATTACTCATTGACTGGAATGGAAGATTTATATAAATTTAAATGTATATAGGTGCAATGCTATATAAACCTACATGAAATCAGTCCCACATAATAGAACAGGACTTATATTTGAGTAAGCATCCATGGTCTAGCTTTGTAAATCTCTCAAGCGATTCTACATGGCTGGGTGATTCCACAAATTAATGTTATCCATCATGCTATTTAACCCAACATCATTCAGTGGTGAGAAGGTGTAACCATAAGGCCTTTTGAATATGTTCTGACAGATGATCATAAGAATCCAGATGGCTCTAAACTTGCAGTGTGGATATAGATTCTAATATCTTCAAGAAAGATGTGCAAAGTGAGCAGGAATTTCACAATACTTGGGGAGGGGAGGAGAATCAAAACTGATGTTTTGATTCTCCTCCCCTCCAAGTTGTGAAATTCCTGCTCAGCTTTCTGAATTGCACTCTTTCTTGAAGATTTCAGCTCAAAATTTGAAACTAGCAAAGTTCCGTTCCCATTTTTAAGGTCGATGATGCAGTCTAATTTATTGTCCTGAAATTTTCGAAGCAAAATGGAAAAGAAGAGAATTTGGCTCTTGTTCACAAATACACATGAAGCTACAATAGAAGTCGGCAGTATTTTGCTATCAAGTTTCATGCAGTTAAGACATTGGTTATGGCATATAGATTATTTTTAAATACTATTAAATTATAATGTGTAACAACAACATATACTTAATTTGAGATTATCTGACAAATGAATTAATAAAGTATGTACAGTATTTTTCTCCCTGTTCACTAAAGTGTTCAAAAGAGTGTATCAGTTTGAATGAAGTTAACAAATATAATAGGCTGAGCTTTCTAGTATCCAATCATGAATAATAATTAACTGAGCATCTGTTTATGTATTAGTAAAGTAAGTATGCTTTTCTAAAAGGACACACTGGATTCTAAGGCCTGCAATCTTCCTGGGACAATTCATACTATACAGTTAATGTTATCCTGGGGTTTGTAGTCTGTTGAGTTACTAGAGCTCTATGGCTGAGGATTTCAATGTCCTCCTCCCTAAACTGATCTTAAGCATGCACAGATTGGTCATGATTAAAGGATGTCCATGCTGATGTTCATGGACATAAGACTTTGTTGTGCAAGGGGAGAGATCTATTCAAATCAATCCCTTTAATAAGCCAATTGAATGTATAGATGGGGGGAGGGGGCATGGGCACTCCATATTTTCTTTTAATATATAGGAGGGCCATTTCATCTCCCTTTCAATAAACCATCTATTGCTGCTTCCCCAGTTTGGGTGGTCTCCTGAGTGCAATACCAACAAGCTGCAGCAGGCAGCATGGTCAGTGATGATGGTGGGTGTTCAGATGTTTAGACCCAAAGAGATGATTAGATGTGGCTAAAAAGTGCAATTGAAATAGAAAAGACATCTATCTGGCTGGGCCTTATTGGATGATCCCATGGCTGAGCTATAGCTGATCTGTCCTCAATCTGTGACTATTGCTTTTCATTGGTGGGCTTTTCCTGCTAATTGCTGCTAATATTACTGTGGTAGCATTACATTTATGACTACAGTCACTTCCCTCCACCATTCCAAAGCAGCTTGCTTTCTTTCCCCCAGATCACTTTGCCATAATGCCTGAATTATTTTAGATAGATAGATAGATAGATAGATAGATAGATAGATAGATAGATAGATAGAT
>NC_056522.1:165301633-165373000 GCF_019175285.1 Sceloporus undulatus | reverse complement strand
TTTTAAAAACCCTGAAAGGCATGCCAGTAAAGCAACAGGGCAGGGAGACAGGGTTAAAGAGCATGCTGGGCAAGAGGGTCCCAGACCAACAATGGCAACAGGGACTGCTCTCAAGCCAATATCTATGTGTTTCTTTTCATTAACACAATTATGATGAGAATGGGGCTTGTGTAATAATCTCCTTAGAGTTTGTCCTCCAAAAATTCATAAAACAGGATTGCAACCAGAGAAACTAATTGTAGACACAAGTGCAAAGAACCATAAAGAATGAGCTGCACGCAACATAATTATAATAGAAACACATATTTAATACAAACTTTTTTACATGTACACATAACAACAACTATGTTGCATTATTAAAAATACAGCACATTTAATTAGAACTAGCAAACCTTTCATGTATTTTATGAGACAATAATAAAGAAATGAAGTTCATAGCAGCAAGGATAACCACAAATATTTCTTACCAGATGGAATTAATGACCATTTCTTCCCAGTCCCCCTGAAATACAATTCAGTTGTAGCATAACAATCAGGTACATTATCTCTATATATATGGATACAGAACTTAATGAGAAAACTGACGGCATTTGCTTCGTACATAAACTATGTTGTATCATGCCTTTAAATTCTGAGCTGTTATTCACAACACCCACATGAGATGTATTTAGATTAAAAATTAATGCAGCACTTTCAGAAAACAGCGCCCACAAAATACAGGCTGCCATCCTATGTACAATTCCATTGAAATTAATGGGATATAAACTGCTCTAATTGTATGTAAGATTACAGCAAGACTCTGAAAATGTTATTGCGGAACTGATGCATGTTGTTTCCCCTCTCATTACTTCTTCAAAACAATAACAGCTCCAAATAGATATATTCTTCTGCTGGCATATAAATAAGAGTTAAATACTACACTCATACATTTTGCTAATCTGTTTTTTATGCTAAGCAGGAATGCACAGCACTAATACAATGCTTAATGCACAAAGGCAGAGATATGTGAACATACATTGTAAAAGAAAAGTTTTTTTTCATGTAACATATTACATGTTAACTGTACCATTAACAGACTAGAGAGAAAATTTGAGGTTGGTCTGGAGAGTTTAAGTTTTGTTGTCTTTCCAAGTCCTGTATTTCAAAACTGTAATTCAAAGCAGAGGTACCGTATGTTTTCCAGCTCCAAAGCTTTTACCTCGTTCTATAAATTTTTGAAACTTGTAACAGACAGCAAAAAGAGATTACACTAATCTAGCCAGATGAACAGCCAAATCCATCTGACAAAATGGATTTGGTAAGGCTGGTTTTGCTGTTGCCTTATCGGGCAATATAAAACTGTGTGCTGCAATAAATACCATTAGCTTTAGGACTTCTCAGGAAAGCACAACAGCAGATTAGTCACTGGGGGAATGTTGTTTGTACTGTGTGAGACATGCACTTAAAATGTCTTGTATTACTTGCTTCATATTTTGTACACAGTACTATGGATTATATCTGGCTTAGTTCACACTGAGGGAGCAAAGCAAGCTGATACCACTTCAGTGTGCAGCGAGGGGGTTCACACAATGGAAGTGTCTTGCAGACATACCAATGTTCTCCACATGTTCACGGATAGAATTCTAAGTAACTCTCAAAACTATAAATCCCCAAATTCCTTCCAAATGATTGAGGCATGACAGTTAAAGTGGTATCAAAGTGCTATGACAGGGTATTGTGGATACACCCCTACTTAGAGTTTACAGTTGAACAGAAAGACTTGTGAAATGATTCAAAGATACAGCCCTGCTAGTCTGGAAAATCATTATGCTGAAGGGCCTACATTTTATTCTTCCATTTCGATGCTATATTTATTCCACATCTGCTGCAAATTGCACCTGGAAGTCACTTCCAGTTGTGATTTGGGGAATCTGTGGATGTTTTCTAGAGATTTGTGGATAGCTGAGGAATTGGGGTAGATTTAAATGCAATCTGCCTCTTCTGGAAGCCTCCAGGAGTCACAATTCATGATTTGGAGACTGAAATACAACCAGAAAAAAAAAGCAATGGGACATCTGATGAAAGACTGGGGGCTACCAAAAAGTCTCTGTGGGTCTCACGTGGCCCACAAGTCATACAGTTCTCACCCTTGCTTGGAGAGAAGTAGAAATTGATTGCATTTCTTGAAACTATCCCTTTCACACTACACAGTTATAGCACTGTCATTCTACTTTTACCGCCTTAGCAATATTCTGCAGAATCATGAGATCAGGAGAGGACTCACTTGGGAGAAAATTGGGATATAAATAAATAAGGAAGACTTGTGAACAATTTGCCATTCAATACCAATGATGACTGTGGTGAATGAAGACACAACTGCTGAGACTAACGGCAAGTGGAGATATAAAAAGAGCAGGGGAAGGAAAATTTTAATGTCTCAAGACTAACCAGTTTATTTCAGCCTAAGGTTTTATGGACTACAGCCCACTTCTTCAGATGCAAATGGAAATGTACATCTGTGGTCCTAATTATATTTAGTTGCAAGCAAAACAAACCAACCTCACATAGCAGAACTGTCCATCAGTCATCTCTTTTTAACCAATGTCTTCATGGCGATATAACAAATTAAATTAAAAAATAGTATACAGTGCAACTAGAAAACCCTGTGCATGATCCAGCTAGGTAAACCCATTTTGTTTCATTTGCATGAATAGGAGCATGTGCTTATTTTTTTTTTATTTCAGTTAAACTGGTGGACTTTAAATGGGCTTAAGAAGGGCCCTGTCTGCATGGGCGAAATCAGCCTTCCCTGTTCTCTCAGTGGGGAGACCAGAGAATGCATGGCCTAAACCCCAGCTCTTATGTGAACAGACTGTTATGACTGAGTCCACAGATAAGAAATTGTGTGTGTGTGTGTGTGTGTTTAAAATGAAAATGAGAGGAGGAAATTTTGAATATTCACCAGATTTTGCAAATGCACATACTGTAAACAAAAGCAAGGCTTTATTCCTTTCTTTTTTTTTTACACAACAAGCCTAACCTTGTTTACTCAGAAGTCAACTTCTTAATAGGTGTATTTAGAACTGCATCTTGCAGAACATGAAGATCCAAAGAACTCTTGCAAAGTTGAACGTGCTGCTGTGTTATTGGTACTAGGTAGCACCCACTTCTGGTATTCCACACTACGTTTGGCGAACACTGAACAGGATGAGGAGTGAATATGCCTGCAGAACCAAGCAGAAAAGAAAAATACAGTTGCAGCAATGCTCAGAGTGTAAGCAAACATTTATCAACTTTTAGGACCAGCAAAAGAAAACACTGATTCTCTCTTAGGAATATTTGGAAGCAAAAGACTAATTCATAGCACCATGGAATTAGTAGACCTTATCGCATGGCACTTACAGGAAAAGGAACAGCACAGAATGGAACAAGGGGAAAATGATGCATGGGAGAATGTTGTTGATGCCGCCAGGAGTCCCCAAGCCATTCCCCAGCCATTCCTGGCAGCCGATTTTGAAGGATGATTTTGAACCATTCTTCAAAATTGGCTGCCATAGAACTGCTGGGAAATGGCTTGGGGAACCCTGGAAGCATAGGTGTTTGCATATTAATCATTTTGCATATTGCATTTTGCATTTTGCAAATCACAGTTTGCATATTAATTATTTTCTTCAATTGAACTGCCTCAGCGGTAGCACAGAAATAGCTGGGCTTTCCTGTGTGGTAACACCCATTTCCTCCCCATTCCGTTCCATTCCATTCCCATTCCTGCAAGTGCCATGCAATAAGCTCTAGTGTTAAACCTCTTCCCTAGAGAAAACTCAGATCATATCAGGTTCCTAGCCCAAGTGGAGATATGTAGAACTGGTATGTGTGTGTGTGTGTGTGTGTGTGTGTGTGTGTGTGTGAAGGGTGAGCCTTGATATAGAGAATGTGTCTGTGCAGTAGCTAGCAATTCCAATAAAGGAGTAAAGATATGCATGTTAAAAAGCCACCAAATTAAGGTTTTATTGTAAAAACTCAATTAAAGATTGGAAAGCTCTCTAAAGATGGTAAGTTAACAATGAAGAACTAAGGAGATTGTCACACGTGGGGAAAATTGGGGGTTTAAACGGGCATTATCCAGTAATATTTGTATAATTGTGAAAATTTTCACATGCATTGTAATTAAAGATGACTTATCCCGGGAATAACCAGGGAATAACCAGCAAAAAAATCATTCGCGGGAAAATCATGTTAATGATTTGTTGTTGGTCATTCCCTGGTTATTCCCAGGATAAGTCATCTTTAATCGCGATCGTGTGAAAATCTTTATTGGGGTTGCATAAATATAGCTGGATAATGCCCGTTTAAACCCATAGTTTTCCCCATGTGATAAAGTCGTAAGATAGTTTCACTTTTAGCAGAAATGACAGAATAAGAGGTTGGAAAGAGAAGAGGTAGAAAATTCCCTGAGTTATCAGTTCCCATCACAGAGCATGTTAGGATAGGTGGATAAGGGATGAGAAGACTCTGAGTCACAGGAAACTATTCAGCCTTATCACTGCTACTCCTTCTAAGACATGTTTAACTCTTTAAGTCCTGCATTTCCAACATGCTCTGCTGGTCCTGCCCTTGGCCTCGACATAGTCAAAGTGTTATTTTCACAAAGGCTTGTACATTAAAGAATATTGGAGTAAGTGTCAGATCCATCCTCTTGAGAGAGCTGGAATACATGGATTGCATGTATGCAGGAGACCACCACATCGCTGAAGTCTATATATAAAGGAGTATGAGTGCTGGTTCTGCAGTTATAACAATTCTTAATCAGAGTGAATGCCAAAAGAAATGGGTATGGTTGCTTTCTTTATTCCTTTTTTGTGTTGCCACGGGGGGAGGAAACAAGAGAGATGATGCCAGTCTCCCTGGTGAATGTGACATAATAGATTTAGTTCAGTGATGAGGACACTATGGCTTCGAGAAACTGTACAGATCAAAGATCCCAATGATAAGGAATTGTGGGAGATGTAGTCTAACAATCTTTCAAAAGCTGCAGGTCCTCCAACCTTGGTTTGGATGTACTACTTTCAGTGGACCACAAACACTAAAGTATTCAATAGGAGCTATTCCACGTGAAGATAGATTTATCTACTAATGCCAGGAAGTAGGGTCCTGACCTGTGGAATGAACTACAGCCAAAGCTCAGTGTCATATTGCTTTGGCATACTAATTTTTGAAACAGATAGGTTGTGATGCATGTGGAAGAACTGCTGGTAGGAAAAGAATCAAGAACTGTGGTCCTTCTGGATTATTACAAGACCTTTTAAGACGGTGGCCAGTATTGCTATGTTCAGAAAGACTATATCCATAGCCCACCTTCACCCCTGTTTTAAGTGTGATCATTCAGAGATATCAAACATCACCAAGTTTACTTGGAAAGTGTTGGGTTTCAGTTCCAATTGAATCTGATAATTGTTTACCTCTTTGTATGTGATAACACAGATAATGATCTATAGAATATTTTTGCCAAATATCTTTACAGGGTTTTTTTTGGTAGGGAGGGCACATGGTAATCCTATTTATACAGTGGTACCTCGGGATACGAAATACCCAGGTTACGAAATTTTCGGGATACGAAAAAATCCCATAGGGAATTATTGTTCCGGGTTACGAATGTTTTTTCGGGTTACGAAAAAACTTTTGGTGCTTTTTTCGGCTTTTTCGCACGGAATCGCGGCTTTTCCCCATTAGCGCCTATGGCAATTCGGCTTACGAAGGCTTTTCGGGTTACGAAAGCGGCCGCGGAACGAATTACTTTCGTAACCCGAGGCACCACTGTATTTCCGTAAAAGAAAATACAGTACATATATGTTCAGTGAAGATTACACCCTACTAAATGTGTTTAGGATGGTAGCTTTGGTGTATGAATATTTATACATACTTTTATCTTTCTTTAAAATTACACAAAGCCACCCCTGAGAAGAGAGCAAAATAGACATACTGGGAAAAAATGATGTAGCGTTATAGCACAAATTAATACATAAGCTCAGCCCTAGAATGGTGAACCATACAAGTTCACAAAGATGAAGTATTTGGCCTGGATGCAGCTGACTCAAGATTACCAGGCAGCAGTACAGCTGTTATAATATCCTGGCCCACTGCAGCTCACAAAATGTTCAAGTGCACATGGGGAAAAAGTGCACAGTTTACATATTAATCATTTTCTTCAATTGAACTGCCTCAACAGTAGCACAGAAATAGCTGGGCTTCAAATGTCACCAGTCCACTTTACTTCTGCCAGGGCCAGTCATGGAACTGGGCAAGTTATGAATGTAGTTTTTTAAAAAAACAACGCATTGCTAGTTTATTAGCTGGCAACGAACAAACAAATTGGGGACATTAGGTTCTTATAAATTCAGAGAAAAAGTCCTTCAGCGGCGATTTTTTTTTTAAAGGGAACAATTTGGTTCCTAATTGCCTAACTACCCTGAATGGCCCGAATACCATCTGATTTTGGAAGCTAAGCAACATCCTTAAAGCCTAGCAAGATCACTGATTAGTACTTGAAGGGAGATCACCAGGATCTCCTGATGACCAGGCAAACGTTCAATAAAATTCATGGGGGTCACATTGCTTGACAGGTGATTTGAAGGCAAATACAGTGGGAGTTTGTTATCTTCTGAGGTTTGGTTCCAAGATACTGTAATAATAATAAATATAACAATAATAATAAATACAACTTTTATTTGTATCCCGCTTTTTTGTATAAACAATCAAAGTGGCGAACAACATATAAAATCATACAATAATATACACAATATCCCCCTCTTAAAAAAGAATTAAACAAATTGAGATTAAAATTACATAAATAACATTAAACTCTAATAATCGTGGGCAGAGTCATAGCACAGACCAAAAATGTCCATGGTATACAGGAGTGATCATTATGTTGCTGAGGACTTTATTCTGGAAAGGCCTGCTGGAAGAGATCTGTCTTGACAGCTTTTTAAAAAGTGTCTAAGTTGGTAATTTGACAGATCTCGTCCGGCAGGCCATTCCACAGACTGGGAGCGGTTGCAGAAAAGGTCCTCTGGGAGGTAGGAACTAACCTAGTCTTTAAAGGTTGTAATAAATTACTCCTAGGGGATCTGAGTGTAGAGGGTGGATTATATTGTATTTTTGTATTTCATCACATGTTGTAAACTGCCGTGATCGTAGGAATGGCGGTATAGAAATAAAGTTTCATTCATTCATTCATTCATTCATTCATTCATTCATTCATATGGAAGTAGGCGATTTCTTAAATAAGTTGGACCCAGTCCATTTAGGGCTTTAAAGGTGATAACCAACACCTTGTACTGTGCCCGGAAATCAATAGGTAGCCAGTGGAGTGACTTCAATATTGGTGTTATGCGGTCACTCCTAGATGTTCCGGATACCATTCTGGCTGCCATATTCTATACCAGTTGAAGTTTTGGTTTAGGCACAAGGGTAGCCCCATGTAGAGTGCATTACAAAAATCGAGTCATGAGGTTACCAGTGCATGTACTACAGTTTCCAGGTCTCCTGGTTCCAGGAAAGGGCACAGCTGGCGTATCAGCCAAAACTGATAACAAGCGCTCTTGACTGTCGCATTCACTTGATTTGTCATTTGAAGCAACGGATCAAGAAGCACCCCCAGACTGCGAACACAGTCCTTTGAGGAGAGTGTGAGCCCCTCTAGCACTGGAGGTTGCAACCCAATACCTGGTTTGGGGGTCCCTACTGTAAGTACTTCTGTTTTGTCTGGATTCAGCTTGAATTTGTTTTCCCTCATCCAGTCCATTACTGCCTCAAGACATTGACTGAGGGGAGAAATGCCATCTGTCGTCATCGCTGATGCCTGAGACATGGAGAAATATATTTGGGTGTCATCAGCGTACTGATAAGACCCCACCACATGTCTCCAAATGATCTCTCCCAGCAGCTTCATGTATACATTAAATAGCATCAGGAACAGGATGGCGCCTTGAGGGATGCCACAATTAAGCTCCATTTTTGAGGAGCAACTGTCTACAAGCATCACTCTCTGGAACCTGCCTGAGAGGAAGGAATGGAAGCCCTGGAAGCACTCTCTCAGGCGTTCCAAGAGGATGTCATGATCCATAGTACTGAATGCTGCTGAGATGTCTAGAAGCACCAACAGGATCACACTCCCTCTGTTGATGCCTAGGTGAAGGTCATCAGTTAAGGCGACCATGGCAGTCTCCATCTCATATCCTGTCCTGAAGCCAGTTTGAAATGGATCTAGATAATCAGCTTCACCCAAGACTGCTTGGAGTTGAAGAACAACAGCCCTCTTGATCACCTTGCTCAGAAATGGCAGATGGGAAACCGGCCTATAATTTTTCATATCCAGGGGGTCAAGGGAAGGTTTTTTCAGGAGTGTTCTAATGACCGCTTCCTTCACCCTAAGGGATGCACTGATGACACACCTAAGAAGTGACATCAAGGCATCATCCCCCTGGATGGCCAGCCATGATGGGCAGGGATCAAGGGGGCATGTTGTCTTCCTCACCTTTCCAAGGATCTTGTCCACACCATCAGTACTCACATGCTCGAACTGATCCAGTTTAATCTCATAAACGGGTTTACTAGACACCTCATCAGTCAATTTTGCTTCAACACTGGCATCCAAGTCGACTCTTATTTGAGAGATTTTATCTGCAAATTATTTGTTAAATGCATCACAGCAGGCTGTTGTTGGGTTAAATAATGGGTTCTGGGTAGGGGGCATTACCGTCAGTTCCCTCATCACCCTAAACAGTTCTGCCAGACAAGACTTTGCAGATGCAATACGTGCAGAAGAGGAGGATCTCCTTGCTGCATCCATTGCCTCTCTATAAGAATAAAGAAAGTTCTGTCAGATGAGAGCCCAGTTTTCGGCCATTCACGCTCTAGTCGTTGTCCCACCTGCTTCATGTCCTTCAGCTGTCCGGGTAGAAGCAGGTTGGAAAGGACGCTTGGGAGTGATTGTGTCGATAGCCTTAGTAAGGGAATCAGTGCTTCCAGGACAGATTAGGCTCTTGCCTTTCACCAGGGGATTGTTCCCTTTTTATAAAATACAGTACAGGACTTACACTGACCTGTGGATAAGGCGACCCAAGTTTTTGGGCTTAATTTTTTGACTAAAATTTCTAGACTTATACATGAGTATATACAGTAAATCTTAAAATCATGAACTCAGTCTTAGGCAAGGAATTCCCTCTACCTCATTTTCCAAGCCCAGGCTCGATATGATAAACGACCTAAAATACCAGAAGAAACATGTCATCTTCTGATTTCACAACATAGATAAGTCTTCCATTCAACCTAGGCTATGAACAAAATTAACTAGTGAAGAAAGCTAAAATGAATAACTCAAAATGGTGGAGCAGTACTTTGTCTGCAGGATGTTCCAGGTTCAGCCTTCAGTATCTCCAACCAGAGGAGTCTGGAAGGAGTCCTCTGCCTCAGACAATGGAGAGCCATTCTTCCCCATCAGAGAGGGTAAGGGTGAACTGAAGAGGCCCCTGGAGAAGACAGCCATGTATGTCAGATTAACCTTTGCTAGGTCCCAGCCCACACACAGATCTCAGTGATTGGTGCAAGAGAGTTTTGTCTTCAACTCACAACAGGGGCTCTTACAAAAGATCTGATAACTCCAGGCATCCTTTCTAGGTCTCATTATGTCATGGGAAGATATCCTATCTTACTGAGATTGCCACAAGAGAGGACAAGAAAGAGAGGCCTGATAAAATGGTGACGGCACATATATTGCACATTACACGTTGACGTCCCGTGTCTTCATTTCATAAGGTTGCCCATAGTTCCAGGTTTACAGTTGTTTGTTACCTAGCATTGAGATCATATGAAAAATAGATTGCATATACCCTTCAACTGTCTCAATTTGGCAGGGACAGTCTTGATTAATCCTCTGTCTTCCCACTTTTTCAGTTGCTTTTAAAACATCTTGGTTTTCCTGTCCTCTTCCCACTTTCCCTTTAGGTCCTCTGCTTACTTCAGTTGCTGCAAACTGAATTCAAAGTGAAAAAGTAGTTTGCATTCCGTTAACTTAGCAGGAAGGAGAGGAGCAGAGATGGCAGACTCTTGCCATTTCCAGGAGGCTTGGGCAAAAGCAAGCAGCTGTGTGTTCTTTCTCATGAATAACATCTTATGTTGTGACCACACTAAGATATTTCTTGGCCACAAGTATCCTGGTTTTCATTTGTGAAATATTGGTGGGTATGGTTACAAAGACTAGAAAATCTCTAAACTTGCCTGACAGTAATGCAGCAAGATTTTGCTTCTGTCACATCTTGGAACTCCAGGTATCCAAACTCTCCCCCCAACTCCAAATCCCAATCAAAAAACAAAAAGGGGTGAATGGTGGAAGGGACAGCATATACCTGTAGCTGCCAATGGAACCTATCTTCATGATTGCCAAATCTTTTAATCCAGCAAATTGTTATAAAAATGGGTGGAGAGTAAAGAGGATGAGGAAAATCAGGAGTCTAGCAATGCGGGGCGGGAATGAGGGCATTGCCACTAAAGAATCCTGCCCCACAAATGAAATTCTCCTTCAGAGCCCAAATTACTAGCACTGCAGTAATTTCAAACTCATGTTGACCATTTAGAAATACAGTTTTGCATCTAGAGAAAAGGGTACAGTGATGTTGGGTGAAAAAACAGTAACACTTCCAAAACTTACTAAAATAATAATAATAATAATAAATTTTATTTATATACCTCATTGTGGCGAACCAATGTTGTTTAGGGAAGTTTATCCATGAAGGCATGCTTTGTGTGCTGCAGGAATCACCTTTGAGGCATCTACAGTTGTATGCGAAAATTCATTCTCAGCATTGACACATGCTGACACTAGAGAGGGATTCAATATAAGCTTATTTCTGGATCCCAGTTATTCATTTCCACAACTATGTCACATGTGGAAAATACTGTATTTTAAATTTTGGAAGCTCCACAACTAATTAAAACACATTATTTTTGTCATTACCTATGAAAACTTTTTTCCACGGAAACCTCTTTTATAGTGACACCCACACCCTTCTGCTTCCCACACACCATTTGTCTGACCTCTCTGGTAAAAATTGCCCTCGCTACACTCCTGAGGAAAATACTGATCTAATTTGAAGTCATGTTGTCTGTATCATTTTATAGACAACACAGGTTCCCTTGCTTTTTATAGAGACCAAAAATTTTACTGCGGAACGGTCTCCCAAAAGTAACATAGGTCAGAGGAACACCTTGTTAAGAAGTGCAGCCCATTTGTTTTAAACTCCACAGCATTTTTGAATAAGCCGGACTCTTTTGTCATCCTGAGGCCTCTAGGAATGCGAGCTGTCTTGCAAGACTCTGCCAGGGTGGATGCATGTAAATCCATTCTATTTAGAATGGATTTACCATGCATCCACCCGGCAGAGGTATGCAAGACACAGCTCGCATCCTAGAGGCCTCAGGATACAAAAGAGTCCAGGCTTATTCAAAAATGACGTGAGTTTAAAACAAAATGGGCTTGCACTTCGAACTGTGACTGGAAATATCCAACCACTAAAGACTCAAATGTTCTCAGTGACTTGCAGGATGTGTGTGTCTCTCTATCCAACTCATTAAAAAAAAAAACCCCAAATCCAAAATCATACACTTATTTTATTCTCCTCCACCCTAACGGTTCGGTCTTGTTGTTGTTAATTGCTGTTAATGTGATTTGATTTACGAAGACCCTCTGAATGAGAGACCTTCAAGTCACTTTATTATCAGAGCTTTGCTTAGGGGTTATTATTTAATTTCAAAGATTTATATCCTGCCTTTCTACCGCAATGGGATTCAAGATGGGTTGCACAATGCAGTTCACAGAGATTGCAACTCAGACTGTGGTTTTTATGTGGGTTTTTCAGGCTTGAGGCTGGGTTCTAGAAGAGTATTTTCCTGAGTTTTGCCAGCAGCTGTTTCTGGCATCATCAGAGAATGCTGGTGTGGAAAGAGAATGGGTATTATTACTGTTGGTGAGAAGGGTGGTTTCATGTAATCTGTGTATTGTTCGTTGTTGAATGGCAAGGTTTACAGGGTCTTTCAACCATTCGCAAAGAACAATACAACAGATTAATGTGAAAATCACCTCTTCTCTGTGTTTGGAATAACTCTAAATTCTAGCACCCATTTCCATTCGCAGACATTATGGGAGAGCCATTCCTAATCTGGAGTACCTGAAGGGGATTTTGTTTTTGTTTTGTTATTACTTTGCTTTTCTCTCAATATGGGATGCCCAGGCACGCTTACAGAAGGTTAAACAGAATGTGGTCATGACCCTTATCAGATGAGTGTGGAACGGGGGTTTTGCGCACTGGGTGGTTTGAATTCGGTTTATTTTGCAAAGTACCATCAACCCAGAATTGAATGGCCCATCCGCACTCACGTGAATGCGTGAGCTGCCAAACTGAATGCGTAACTGCTCCTCTTTTTGGAGCGTGTTGGCCCAGTGCGCTGATAAGGGGTATGGCGATCTTGGATTTTTTTTTTCTGTTCGATCTCAGTGCGAATGGGTCTGGTATGAATCCCCAGTCCTGAACTCCATCGCAAGACACCCAGTTCCAATTTTCTTCCGGTGGGTCTTTCCCTTGCCGGTTCCAGGGAAGCGGGGGGGGGGGCGTTCCAGCGGCCTCCTCCTCCTCCTCCCGGCTTGAGAGGCCCCTGGCTCGCTCCCAGGCAGGAAGAGAGGGCGGGGGGCCGCTGGAATCGCGTTCCAGCAGCCTCCTCCTCCTCCTCCCGGCTTGGGAGCCAGCCTAGGCTGCCTCTCAAGCCGGGAGGAGGAGGAGGGGCCGCTGGAACGGCAGCGATCGCCGCGATTCTTAGCGGCCCCGTGCCTGTTCCCTGCCTGGGATGCAGCCAGGGATGCCTCTCAAGCCGGGAGGGGAGGAGAGGCCGCTGGAAACCGGCAATCCCGATTCTAGCGGCCCCACGCCTGTTCCCTGCCGGGAATGCAGCCCAGGCTGGATCCCAAGCCGGGAGGGGAGGAGAAGCCGCTGGAATCACGGCGACCCCAAGAAAGGCCATCCAGTCCAACCTCCTTCTGCCATGCAGGAACTCTTAATCAAAGCCTCCCCATGACATTAGATGACCATCCAGCCTCTTTGACAGCCGCTGGACTGCTCCTCCCCCCCCCCCCCCCCAGAACATACACACACACACTCCTACACACACACCACGCAGAACCGGGCATTGCTAATTGTTTGCAAGGGAAGGTCATGGTTACGTTAAAACCAAGCAGGAATGTAGAGAGGAAACAGTAACGGGCACGTTGTATCACGATTGTTAATGTGCATGAGCTGGCTCTCCAGCTGTTTACCGGGCTGTCATGAACGGGACCTCCCCTTTCCACCCCGGAAGCGTTTAAGGTCGCAACCCATGCAGGGCACCACTGAGCATGTGCGAGGCGGCCGATACGAATCGGCCAATCCTCATGTTGAGCACCGGTGTGACAACACATTCTGCACTGCATGCACTTCGCGCGAATGCGGATTGGCCAATTTGAATCCTGCCAATGCGGAAGGACTCCCAGGTATGACAGTACATTGCGTTAGGACGTGAATTTGAATCGCCCAGTGCAGAAGACCCCCAGTTCCACACTCATCTGATAAGGGCCAATATGAGGGAAGCCACCAACTATCACATTAAAGCAGTAATTTGAAATCAATTTAAAACACATTAAGGTAAAAGCCAGTGTGACCTAAGTGGTTTGAGCATTGGATTGCAACTCTGGAGACCAGAGTTTGATTCCTAGCTCAGCCATGAAACCCACTGGGTGATCCTGGACAAGTCACATGCTCTCAGCCTCAGGGGAAGACAATGGCAAACCCCCTCTGAACAAATCTTGCCAAGAAAAACCCATGATAGGTTTGCTTTAGGGTCACGATAAGTCAAAAATGAACTGAAGGCACACAACAGAAAGGTAAAAGTACAGTAGACCCATTAAAAACAACCTATATGGCCCTATAGCAAGTGAAGCTGCTGCAGCATGGAAGTAATATAAGGTTCCCTAAGGATGTGGCCTAACCAAAGTTTCAGTTTGGAGGCTTAATGGGGATCAACAATAGGACCAAACAATAGGTTAGGAATTCCTACATCAGAAACCAATCTGATACCCATCTCTAGGGCTTTAAAATGGCTAGTGATAGCCAAGTCATAATTCAAGGGAGAGAAATACCTGTTTCTTGAGATGAGAAGGAATCAGCATGTTGCTTTCATTAATCTCTGGTTTAAGATGATGAACATAATGATCCCCCAAGGAGGATTTCAGGGTATTAGACCATCCATTATGAAGCCAAGCCCTCCCTCCAGTCCACCAGCCTTGGTCCAGGCCTTGGAGGTAGAGAGGAACTGCTGAACCTCATCCCCTTCCCCACCACTACTCCCTTCTCCTTTTGTGTGGTGTCTTTTTAGATTGTAAACCTGAGGGCAGGGAACCATCTAATTAAAAAGACTGTATGTACAGCGCTGTGTAAATTTACAGCGCTTTATAAATAAAGGTTAATAATAATAATAATACAGTAATAATAATAATAATTAGATAGGCTGTATATGGTGACACAGTAATGGAAAACTTGGCACATGATCTACTTGGGTGTCATTTGTATTCAAGTTGTGCGGAGCATTATCTGGGCCTCTTTCTGGCTTGCATGAGAAACTGGTCTGTGAAAAACAAACTCACATTCTTTTTGACTGGTTCTAGTCATTGTGTGTTCCTGAAGGTTGCCTTCTTTGCAACCAAGCCTGCCAATTTATAGTGGATAGAAGGAATAGTGTTTAGCTTACCAGATGGCATATTTTTAATTTTGGTAATGTAATGTAACCTTATCATAGCATGACAAGGCAATGTTTTTTTATTGCAACTGTATTGAAACATTTATAATTGTACTGTCTTAATATTTGCAATTATTTGAAATGGCCAGTAGACTAATGCAATAAATTGATCAGATCTATGCATTCCCTTTAACCAACGTTTGCAAATGGGGGAGTGATCAGAGACAAGGAGATGAAACAGAAAAGGAGTAGATTCCCTGAGTATAGGAAGAGATACTATCTCTGAAGGAAAACCCTAAGTGGGAGTTCAGCCTTACCCAGTTTGTCCAAAATACTGCCTGGAATTGAAGCAATCTTGAATAGCTTAATCAATGGAACAAATTGTGCATCCAGTCACCCACACATGTAATCCCAAGTAAATGAGAGTATCCACTGTGAGTAAGAGAGGAGAATGCATCTTACTGTGTGATAGTTTTATTGGCAGACAATTTCTACTGGGCAGGGCAGGGCAGTGGGACTTCTAAGCAAGACCAGGGTGGTTTCTAGGACAAACAAGGACTCTAAAGAGATGAGGAGACAGTTTTCAAAAGTGAATCTGACCATGGGGCTGAATAACTGGTAACAAAATGAAGAAGAAAGGCATGTGTAAGTCCTGTTAAGGGCCAGGAAATACCACAAAAAGCTAGTTAAATATTGAAGTTAATCATTGCCCATTAGTAAAGATACAGGTGGTTGCTAGTTTTAATCTTCACTGGCGCAAGAACAAGACTCATCATATTCAAGTCCCGGGAAAAACCAGAGCAGACACCATAAACTTCCTGAAAGAGGGAAGAGGAAAATCTGGTGTCTCAGAGCACACCACATTCTTCTATATACAGCTTTTGGTGAAGCATAATGATTAATATGATGGATTCCTCTGTGGAATTGTGGCTGTCAAAAGAGTAGGCTCGCTTTCTTTTTTTGGAAAAAAGAGGCCTGGTTAAGTTGTCTCCTTGCATGGTCAGTGTTTGAATATCTAAATGCAACATTAGATTGAAGCATAAATATAATAAGGACACAGTCCTAGACATCTTTGCCTATTGAATTCAGTATGTCCTACTTCTAAGTAGGCATGCATGTAGCCAAACTCATGACATCTGTAGCACAATAACCACAAAGGACAGACATGGGACCTTTCGCACTACACAGTTATAGTTCTCTGATTCCAATTTAATTGGAATCATGACAATATCCTATGAAATCCTGGGATTGCCCATTCGCGTGGGGTGGGGGTGGGGGGTTAGAATCGTCAGCCACAGAATTCTCCTCTGGTGCCTCTATCCAAACTACAAATCCCAGGAGGATTCCATAGGATGCATCCATAGCGGTTAAAATGGATTCACAGCTGTATAATTGAGCAGTGTGAAAGAGCGCCGTGTCCTGATGCTGACAAGTGTGCTGTCACAATCCCAAAATGTCATAATCCAAGACTCTTTGGGCATTGTATGTGAAATAAAACAGTCTCCAACATCCTGGAACATGCTCTCTCTGTGTGTGTCTCTTTCTAGTTTGTCATGTTAATGTAATAATATGCAGTGCCTTGATCTGACTTTTCAAACAGCCAAATTTGTGTAGGGAACCCACAAACTACTATTAACAGTAGCACTTTTCACTGTACAAGGACTTTTCAATTCTGGTTCTATCAATTTATTTTCTCAGTAACAGGGGTGTAGCCAGGATTTTGGGAAGGGGGGGCAGACTATTATTATTATTATTATTATTATTAACCTTTATTTATGAAGCGCTGTAAATTTACACAGCGCTGTACATGCAATCCTTTTAGTTAGACGGTTCCCTGCCCTCAGGCTTACAATCTAAAAAGACATAACACAGAAGGACTAAGTGCCACTATTATAATGGGGCTTTGGTGCGGCGGCGCAGCAGCATGCACCATTCATTGTATCTAATGGAAGGGGGTCCGGAACCCATGGACCTCCCCCCCCGCTTGGCTATGTCCCTGCCAGTAAAGTTTTGCAGGACATTGGGTGTGTACCAGTGATCATCCAGTCACAGACAGGAAGACATTTGGACTATTCTTTCTCAAAAGGCTGGTTCAGACTTTTTGACCACCGCCATCACAACCATTTCATATGGCGAGAGACTATATATATGGACTGTATGTTCAGTGATGCAAACATGGTGCGGGGGGGGGGGAGGCTACATTGCAACTTGTTACATTCATCCATAAACTCCCTAAGTGATCTCAGGAAATTTACTACTTCTCAGCTGTTACCATGCCACTCACGATGTAGAAATAGTAATATGGATCCATTTCATAATGACTCTACGGACTTGTCTACACTAATGAAAAATACCACATTCACCCCAAAGCAAGTGTTGGTAGTCTCCACGAAGTACAGCTACTTCCTGAGAGGATCTGTGGTTTTCTGTCCTTAACCTGACTTGGTTCTGAAGCAAGCAATGTTGGGGGAATCCTTGGAGTGCCTCCAGTTGTTTTGGCCATGTTAACAGCTGGATCGGGTCTGGTTAGGCCAATCCAGCTGTCCCCATGCTATTGTTTGTTTGTTAATTGTTGTTGGCCTCCACCTTGATCCATGGGGAGAGGTGGGTAAGAAACAACAACAACAACAACAACAAACCATGCCTTCCCCCTCACCTTCGGATCCACATCTTCGGCAGTGTGAGTACGCTACCGAATTGATTCAGATTGTGCTGCATCATTCTTGAAAATGGAGGTGCCTCCATTTTAAATTGCTCCAATGGCAAGTGTGAAAGGCAATAGGGTAAAAATGCCACGGAGAGATTCAGGAATGGAAAACGTAGTGCAAACACTGATCTGATACTGCATCACTGTGGCGATCTGGATTTCCTTGGGACAAAAAGTAAGTGTTAATGCCCCCCTAGTGTGCCTTTCTCATTGGACTGGGAATTATTTTAACTCATGAAACAGCTGTGTGCATCCAATCAGTTTATGTTATTGAAAAAAATGTATGCTTGTCAAAAGAATTTATCCAAGCAATGATGATAGATAGCAGTATGGACTTCTTAAAGCCTACCACAGAGGAATGAAATGCAGCTGTTAACACCAGAAGACTTTTATTTTACTCTAGATCACTTTAGATGAGACCTGAAAGTGTAAAATACAGATTTCGTTTAAAAAATAGCTGAAAGTACCAACAGAAGCAATTTTTTAAAAGGGCACTGTTCTGCAAGGCAGGCTATTTAAAACTTCCTCTTATGTGAATGCAGAATTTACCAGTTTATCAATTTCCATAGAAAATATATTTTAGATTAGAAATGAGACTGTTATTGTTTCCAAGAGGAATTTGCAAAAATTAAAATGAAACCAAACCAAACTATTTTCCTGAACCTTTGTTGCTCTTATATGCCTTCCAGTCAACTGGTTCATGATGCTCCATCCTTTGCTTTTCTTGGGAAGGTTTTTTTTTTCCAGAGGAGGTTTTCTATTGCCGCCTTCTAAAGGCTGAGAGAGTGTCAGCCAGTGGATTTCCATGGCTGAAAGGGGATTCAAACCCTGGTCTGCTGGACCAGGCACTCAGTCCACTACACCAAGCTGCTCTCTTCTCTGAATAAATGTATTAAGATATTTCATATCAGAAATTAGTCTTAAAGAGTGACTTAGCATATTACAAAATAGGTGTGGGAAACTGAGAGAAATCCAGATTCTTAGAAGGAACAGAGGTGAGCAGTTATAATTCTGTAACAGAATCTGCCAAGAGCCTTTTATCATACATATTTTAAAATTATTTTTATCCACTTCCCTTCCTTTTAAAACATTCAGATACATACCTTCTCAGTGTATTAATTTATTGGCAACAACAGGAAGAGCTACCACCCTTTTTTTTAAATCCATCTGTGTGCTAAAGTCTTTGCTTTGCTTTGAGGTGATTCATAGACTCCTCTTGAATCTCTTTAGCTATCTGGGATCCAAGTTTAACATCTCAGTATACAGGATCAAATCCATCTGATGTTAACCATGCTTATGAATGGAGCACTGTTGTCTGCCAGCCAATTCTCTGGAACATGTTTTAAACTGATGTCCTGGGAGACACTACTTGCATGAGTAGGCTGCGGCACCACTTCTGCTATTAAGGCAGGGATGGGAATTGTGTGGCGATGTGCCTCATGTGACCCTTAGAGGTTGTATGCACCTCTTGTTTCCTGAGAGCCCCCTCTGAAATTAAAACAAAATAAGCCCTGCAAAGGGAACTGGTCAAAATATATTCCAGGAGGCCTGCCTGGGCCTTTCATGCTGTTTTGGCCCCCTCCAGCCTAAAACAGAAGGGGAAAAAAACCTGAAAATGATTGGAAGTGATTTCTAGTTGTCTGAACATCACTTCCAGTCAGTGCATCCCACTGATAGTCCTTAGGAACCAAAAATGGTCCTCTGAGAAGTATCTCAGAGCAGGCCCATCCCCATCTAGGGCTATGAATCAGACACTGAAGTGTCTTTTCCAGTAGACTTCCCACCTATCATAGAAGAATGAGGCGCTTGATCTGTTTTCATTTGGAATGAAATGGAAAGTTACTAAAAAGAAACCATCATTTCCTTATGTGTGCACATTAACCTTCTTAATGAAGCACTTTCTATAAGCACTGTAGTCTGCATAGAAGCACAGAGCAATGCTCCCATTGTTCAAAAAGACTTTGGGTCTTTTGGGCTTGATGCCATTGGTACACTGGGACACCAAGTTGTCTTAACTATCTGTCTAAAATTAAAGAAGCTGTTCTTGTTTTAAATCAGTATTGCTGTCACTAATGGAGTGGATGAGGGCAAAGAGTCCAGTCAAGGATTAGCCCAATCAAGAAAGATAGGCCCATGGTTAGGTGAACGGCAGAGGAAGAAGCAGGGGCTCTGAGTACACTGGAATGGGAACTCATCAGGTTTACAGTCTGGGTGTATGCCTCGATTCAGTCTGAGCTGAGAGATGCCCAGAACCTGGCAGTGACCAAAAGAGTACATTTGTGCAGTAAGCAAATTCACCCGCACCCATTCTTGGAGATATCAGATTTGGCCATGGTGACACATGGTTTAGTCATATCCTGAGTGGACTACTGAAATGCAATCTGTCTGGGCCTGTCTTTTGGAAATGTTCAGAAATGTCAACTGATCTCAGAATGCTGTGGCCAGATAGTTGACACAGGTTATTTACAGGAACCATGTAGCACAGCGATTCTCAACTTGTGGGCGTCGAATGACCCTTTTACAGGGGTTGCCTAAGACCATTAGAAAACACATATTTTTGATGCCAGTCTTAGGAACTGTCACTGCAATTTTATGGTTGGAGGTCACCACAACATGAGGAATTGTATTAAAGAGTCGTGGCATTAGGAAGGTTGAGAACCACTGCATGTAGAAGGACTGGCTATCAGTCAGCGACAGCTAGTTGTATTGCATGTCCTGTTAATTTTCAATATACTTTTTTTTATCTAGAAAGCCCATAGAAATTGGATCCAGTTGTTAGAAAAGAGGTGTTAGCACGTATTTGTCCAGCTCTTAAGTTCTTAAGTGGGGGTGAGTTGTTCTTTTGGTCTTGTTCCTCTTGAAAGCATGTTTGGTGAATGTGTGAGAGAAAAGTTCTCAGTGGCTTCTCTTTGATAATGGATTCCTTACCCAGAGAGGCTGGTCTGTCCCCTTCCCTGTTAACCTTCCATGGTTACCCTTCCACAGCAGCAAAAAGCTTTTACAATCAGATCTTGGTATCCACGGGTGTTCTGTTCCACACACACACACACACACACTGGGATCCAAAAAAGTGGGATCAGGTCCCATGGTCCCTAATTGTGGTGAATGCAGTGCCATTGGGAACAACGGGGCTTGCTGTCTTCAGATGAATAAATTTATGGATGGCAAGCCCAGGGATAGTGAGGCCCCATTGTAATTTGGACAAACCTTTGACATCTAAGGGGATATCCACACTGCACTATTACAGTCAGTTTGATGCCACTTGGACTTGGAAGAACAGCTATAAAGGAATTAGAAAAGATCCTAAATGTAGAAATACATTATTGAATACTAAAGGTAGGATGCTCCATGTCATTGTATTTCCCCTTTGTGAAAACTGGACAGTGAAGAAAGCTGACAGGGAAAATATAAACTCATTTGAAATGCAGTACTGTGGAAGAGTTATATGGATACCATGGACTACTAAAATAGAAATAATTGTGCAAATCAAGCCTGAACTCTCTCTAGAAGCCAAGATGCCCAAACTGAGATGGTTGTACTTTGGACATATCATGAGAAGACATGACTCACTAGAAAAGACAATAATGTTTGCCAAGGTAGAAGGCAGTAGGAAGAGAGGAGGACCACATATCAGATGGATGGACTCAATCCAAGAAGCCACAGCCCTATGTCTGCCAGACTTGAGGGCTGTTGAAGTGACTTGGAGGTCTCACATTCATAGGGTCACCATAAGTTGAAGCCAATGACACTTAACAATAACTTGGTTCATTAATATATATACACAACAGATGAATTGGCACAAAAGATTAGGAACAGGTGCAGCCTGGTGGATACTGGATTTCACAGTATATGATACTGACATGTGGCTTCCAATTACTTTCATTTCTAAGCAATTAGGTTTTCATATCCATAACTATTTTTTCAAATATTACCCTAACTAAATAAATCGGTGAAAAATATACCATATGACCATTTTTTAAATATTGTCTTAACTGAATAAACCAGTTAAAATATAATCTGTTTTAACTTCAGGATCACAGACAATGTTAGCAAAGAGTGAAAGGTAATATGTAATTTTTTCAGGCAGCATTTTGTATAGTGTATATTTTTGAGGGACTTTTTATGATGTGTCTATGAAAGAAACACATCGGCATTCTATACAGAGTTTTGGAAATGTGTTCCTAGAATATATGAAAATTACAGTCGACTGTAGTGTAATAAAAGATGAACAGCTTGATCACACATGCTTAATAAAGTCTAATTACTTGAGCTGGGTTTACTCTAAGCCCCCCAATAAATTTTTTCCTTTGATTCTCAAATTTCTCTTCTTGCAGAGAGTGGAGCATTGCACATTGTTCAGATGGAGAACTTTTACATTTGTTTTGTTCCCTATGTAACTGTCCCTGCTGTTTACCTTTGGATGACTAAACTGTATTTCTAAATGGGAAAAATGTTGGTTGTGGGTGCTTGTGAGAATAGTCCAGAGATTTTCAGGTCAGGTTTGATGTGAGTTTGGCATGGCACTCACTCCCACACAGAGTGACAAGACATCCTCCTTTTCCAGGAGATGTGCTACATTTCAACCTTGAATTTGAAAATGTCCACCTTTTTGAGCATGAGTAACACTATGTTTGCTGTTCCCTTTCAAGAACTATGTCTACTTGGCAGCCTGTCCTCCCTGCAAATATGGGGATAGGATGGATCTTCCTAACAGTGGTGTCACTAGGATTTTGGGAGAGGGGTTAAGAGCACATCAGGTGACACCCTAAGTTGTGGTGACACCACTGCTCCTCATACATCTGCATTTGGGCAGAAACGGGCTGTGCCATTTGCTTGTTTCTGTTTAAAATCAATGTCAATGGGGAGGGGTGGTGACCATGAGTTACCACAACGGGTGATGCCAACACTAGTGGCACCACTGCCTTCTAACATTCTTTTCCCCCTAAGAACAGCAGCAGACAAGACTTGCCCTGAGAGCTCAGGGCTGTTTGTTTCTCAGAGGGGAAAAGGACAGCAAACATGTTAGGCAATGGGCTGCAATGGATAAAGAATTTGTGGATATGCAGGACCGACTGCCTGATGTACAGTCGGTCCTCCATATCCACAAATGCTTTATCCATGGATTCAACTATCCATGTCCTGAATATAATAGGACTTGAGCGTCCATGGATTTTGGTATCCTTGGGAGGTCCTGGAACCAAACCCCAACAGATAGTGAGGGCCCACTTCATGCATACGTCTCTCTCATAAGTATCTTATTCTTTGCAAGGTATCTTCATCTGTCTTCCTTCCTTCCTCTCCAAACTGAACCCCAGAGGCCATTAAGAGCCCACTGTATAGGGTTCTATGTTATAGATCCAAACTATGACACCTTTTGGGGTGGAAGCATAGCAAGGTTTTGCACTTGTATGATTTGTGTGTGTGTGTGTGTGTGTGTATACTAAAATTATTCTCCAAGCCTTCTTTCTTAGTTCTGACAACAAAAATACGTGGAATGTTTCTGAAAACTAGTTATGTTCACATCCTGAGAAACAAGAGGCTCATGAGCTTGAGGTTGTTCAAAGGATCACAGCAAACCTTCTTTCTCATAAAACAGCATTACGAATTGCTGCTGTTTGTTTCCAAGTCCTTTCCAAGCAACCTGGTGTGTGGTCATGGAGGGGGGAGATGCCCTTTTGTTGTTGTGTACCTTCAAGCCTTTCCCAACTTTTGGTAACCTTAAGGTAAAGCTAAGCAGGATATATATATATCTATATCTATATATCGGGGGGGGGGTGGGCATGGTTTTGCTCAGAGGGACGCTGATTGCCAGGGCCCTCTTCCTCTGAGAGTGTGTTACTTGCTCAAGGGGTAGCATTCAAAGATATAGCCATGTTAGTCTGTAGAATCAGCATGTAGAGAGATCTTGTAGCACCTTTGAGGCTTACTTGGGGGAAAATGGTCCTCTACCTCTCAGAGATCTTACTGCACCTTTGAGAGCTCTCTACAGACTGATTCCATGGACTAAGATGGCTATATCTTTGAAGTCTACCACTATGGAAGAAAGAAGTTGGCAGCGTGAGCTTTCCTGGACTTAACTCTGCTTCCTCAGCTGCAAATGTGTGTGTGTGGGGGGGGGGGGGAGTCACCCAGTGAGTTTCCATGACCAGGCACTGTTTTAAAAGAAAGACCTGGCCTCCTTCTCCTAAAAGACGATAGCATGGGAAAGAAAGAAAGAAAGAAAGAAAAGACAGACAGACAGACAGACAGAAAGGAAGGAAGGGAGAGAGAGAGAGAGAGAGAGAGAGAGAGAGGAAGGAAGGAAGAAAAGAAGGAAGGAAGAAAGAAAGAAAGAAAGAAAGAAAGAAAGGAATAAAGAAAGGAAGGAAGGAAGAGAGAGAGAGAGAGAGAGACAGGAAGGAAGGAAGAAAAGAAGGAAGAAAGAAAGAGAGAGAGAGACAGGGAGGAAAAAAGAAGGAATAAAGAAAAAAAGGAAGGAAGGAAAGAAAGGAAGAAGAAAAGAAGGGTTGAAGAAAGAAAGAAGCCCCCGCAGGCGGAAGGAAACAAAGGAAGAAGAAAAGAAGGAAGGATTGAAGATAGAAAGAAGCCCCCGCAGGCAACCCTCCTGCCTTTTGTCTACCCGGGAATGTGCCTCTCTGTGACGTCACCGCCGCGCCTTAGCCAATCAGGGGACGCGGGCGCGTTCCAAAGGGGTGTCCCCGGTGGGTCCCTCCTCCTCCTCCCCCTCCCTCTGGATGCAACTTTTTCTTGCTCCTGTTGCATCCATCGCAGCAGGATCCCAGGGCAGGGATATATAAACCCCCCGCCGAGCCAGAGCTCTCTGCCTTTCTTGCAGACTGCACCGAGGCAAGAGGCAGAAGAAGAGAGGTAAGGGTGATGGTGGGATGGATATATATATATATACAGTATGTATGTAATTGCACGCTTTGCAAATTGCAATCCACCCAGCCAGGGCTTTGTTTTGCAAACCTGCCTCCTCTTTCTTTCCTTCCCTGCAGCTTGACCTGTCTGTCCAGCAACATGCCCAGCAGTCCGGCGTCGAGGAGGCCCTCCTTGTGGCTCCTGCTGATGCTGAGCCTTTCCTTGGCAGTGGCTGGGGTCCAGGGTACGAAATCCCCGGGGGACAAGCGCAAGAGGCAAGCCCAGCAACAGCAGATCGTCCAGCCTGCCCCTCTGCCTGCAGCTGCCCAGAACAAACGTGAGTTGCTCCCCCAAAAAGAAGAAAGGAAGGAGAGCAGGCAGAGGAAGGGAAAGGGACTAAGGATGGTGGAGGACCCTGGAAGGATCCCCAAAGGGCAGGCTTTGGAGAGAGAGCCTCTGGGGAGAACAGATTCCTCACCTGGATCCTTTTTGATCACGCCTTACAAGGGATCAAGCAGGTCCAGCTCCAAAGTTTGCTGTGCCTTGACTCCCAAGTTGATTCCAACTCATGGCCATCCTTTCTTTTAGGGAGCTCTTGTAGCCCCTTTGAAACTCACTGGAAGAAAGAAGTGGGCAGCAGGAACTTTCCTAGGCTACTTCCTCAGATGCATATTATTATTATTATTATTATTATTATTCAAAGATATAGTCATCTTAATCTGTGGAATCAGTCTGTAGAGAGATCTTGTAGCCCCTTTGAGACTCACTGAAAGAAAGAAGTGGGCAGCAGGAGCTTTCCTAGATTACAGTCTACTGTAGTCTCCAGCAAATGCATCTGAGGAAGTGGACAGAAGCCTAGGAAAGCTCCTGCTGCCAACTTCTTTCTCTCAGTGAGTCTCAAAGGGGCTACAAGATCTCTCTACAGGCTGATTCCACAGACTAACTATATCTTTGAATCCAGTATGATTTGTTTAGAGAAGGGTGACCAAGTGAGTGCTCCGCACAAAGGAGGACAAGGCAGGGAAAATATGGGACCTCTTCCAGACTGGTTTGGAGGGCATCCCAAAATAAAAAGCTGGAAACACTCATGCCATACATAGATACATCTTGTTTGGTCAATGACCAACAAGTTTTTAAAAAGGTCTCCAGTTAAAAGATACAACAGTAAGCTAACAAGGGGCGCATAGTAAAAAAAAAAGATTCATTCTTACGATTTTGTTCCTACCTTTGTTAACTACTTGATAAATGATAAAATAGAATGTTATAAGATAAAATGAAATAAAAATGCTAAGTCCCTTGACCATTTTTCAATTAGAAATTTTGGATATATGTATATGTATATGTATATGTATGTAAATGCATGCTTCTTATGTTGCAATTCCTCCTGGACAGAAGGTGGGAATGTAGGACAGGTCTTGGAAAAGGAGGACCTCTGGTCACCTTGGTTCAGAGGAGCTTTTCCATGGTGTGACTTGTCTCCTCAGTGCATTGGGTTTCCATGGTTGAGCAGGGATTAGAACCCTGGTCTCCGAAAGTCCTGATCCAACGCTAAAACCACTGCACCAAGAATGTTGAGGGGATGTGAAAACTTTAGGGTTGGAAAAACAAGTTCTGATGGTCTGGAGATTATACCTGTCCTGCTGTGAAAATGGCCTTCTTCCTGAAGGTTTTTGCACCTCCAAAGGACATCTTCATTATGCTCAAAATGTGTGTCTTCCTTTCCTAATTTACACCTGGCCCTTCTTAATCTGATTTCCTGACAGAGATAGACAACTTTTGTGGTCATAGGTGTGTGGATGGGTTGTAGCTTGAGCGCAACTGCGATGTTCAGAGACGTCTGGATGCCTTTTGTATGCTAGATTTGCAGTTGTTTGGCTCAGGCCTGCGGCTGGCTAAACTTCCCCAAGCTCTAGTGTTTTTCAACAACTTATGTGCCAACGGTAGGTTGGGTAGCGAAGAGCCAGTGTGGCATAGTGGTTTGAGCGTTGGACTCTGGAGACCAGGGCTCAAATCCCAGCTCAGCTATGGAAACCCACTGGGTGACCTTGGGTAACTCACACTCTCTCAGCCTCAGAGGATGGCTATGGCAAAGAAATGTGCCAAGTAAACCCTATGATAGGGTTGCCAAAAATCAGAAGTGGCTTGAAGGCACACACCGACAAAGTGGCAGTGGGTGCGTTTTCAGTGCTTCTCCCAGATGGTTTGGAAGAGAAAAGAATTAGCAGCTCAGTCTGGATTTTTAAAAGGAGAGGACTCCCCTGGAAGAAGGAAAAAAAATCTGCCCAAGAATGGAAATATTTGTGGCAACGTTTGTGAGAAAACATTTGTATTAAATACCCGTCAAAATGGGGGGGGGGGGGGGTGCAAGGCAAGCAATGTGAAAGGAGCCTTTTCTGTTACCCAGACCTGTGAAATGTCAAAAGAGTCTTTTCTTGAGTGGCAGAGTAATTCCATCACCTGGGGCTTTTTCACACCATTGAAAAATGGTACTATGATTTGTGGCTATTATGGAATCCTGGGAGTTGCAGTTTCAGGGAGTGGCCCTTGGAATCCTCCTCTGGGGCCTCTGACCAAACTACAGATGCCAGGAGGAGTCCATGCCAGTTTAAAGTGGAATCATAGCACTATAGTTGGGTAGTGTCAGAGGGTCTCTGGGGTGGAAGGAGGAGGAGAGACACCTAGCTATTTGGGGTTTTTTAATGGCATAATTATGTCCCACCGTTTTGCCTCCATGGAGGAGCTCAGAATAACATCTTGGGTTTCCGTCCAGACAGCCTCCCATTCAGACTAGCTTAACTGAGCTCAGCAGGACTTACTCTGAATCAGCACACTTAGAAGATTGCTCTGGGTCCTTCCCATAGAGACCTTTTGTGTTCTTTGGTGGTCTTCCATCCAAATACTAACCTGGAGTGTATCTACACTGTACAAATAATACAGCTTGACGCCACTTTTAAGTGCTGTAACTCCATTCTTTGGAGTCCTGGGATCTACCACTTTGCAAGGTCTTTAGCCTTCTCTGCCAAAGAATGCTGGCGCCACTACAAATCCCAGGATTCTGTAGGATGGAGCCCTAACAGTTCAAGCATTGTCAAGCTGCATTATTTCTACAGTGTAGTTACATCCAGTGATCAATCCTACTTAGCATTGGGCAATATTGGGCGTATTTGTCATTGGATTTGGGTGTGTTTGCCATGGCAAATCTCCTGGCAGATCATGTTTGAATTTTCCTCTCCCATTGAAACCAGTGGAAGAGAGAATATGCAAACACCCATCCAAAATGGACTGCAGATATAATCCAGTTTGAGACTGCTTTAACTGGCCTGGCTCAATGCTAAGGAATTCTGTGAACTATAGTTTTAGGAGACATTTAGCCTTCTCTGTCAGAAAGCTCTGGTGCCACACAATGAATTACTATTCTCAGGATTCCCTAGCACTGAGCCAGGGCAGTTAAAGTGGTCTCAAAGTGGATTATTTTTGCAGTGTGTTTTGGACCACAGGTCATTGCTCATTTGAAGACCCTGTTAGAGGAATGAGGGGAATCTGGACCCAGTGGATACAAGGCTGCTCTTAGTCCCTTAAATGCTGTGTGTAGGGCCTTCGGTGGGCAGAAATACCACTGGTGGCGCTCCTGGGCATAGTTGTTGGCCTCTATGGCTGGCATGCAGTCCTGTGTCAGAGCTCCTCTCAGCTCAAGGGGGGGGGGATGCTTTGCTCCATCCTATTCCTATCCCTAGTTTTCAACAGACTTTCAGAAATGGGTTCGCAGTCCTCGGTTGAAATAAAGCCTCTCCATTTTATAGCTCATGCATTTCCTGAGCAAGAGTGCAGCTCAGTTGATTGCAGTATGGATTCAAACCAATGAAACCCAGAGGTTTATGACGCAAGAAAGCCATTACGCTCTCTTGAAGCCTAATCCCAAACGTCTGGTTTTGAAGAAGCTAATATGCATTTTTTTTCATCACTGTACAGTTGTGTCTGCTTAAGAGTCAAGGGAGGCCCCTGTAAAGTTAACAGATTTCTTTTTGGCTCTCTATAGCAAGACCACTTGTTAAAAGCAAGGGCCTGCTACAAAATTAAGTGTGCTGCACAGTGAGCCAAGTGCCCAGAAGTTTCCAGAAACAAGGGAGGCAATTGCTCAGCTGGGCAGGGTTTCTGCATGAAGTGGAAAGTAACTCTCTACTGTTTCGCTGACAGTTATACATATTCACAACTTGCCCCAAGATTAAACACAACACACAACCTATTATATCATATTTAAAATGCTTGCAATATTTACCATTCCCCCAGTTTTTGTCCCTTTTTGTGCAAAAGTGTGCTTGATAGAATGAGTTTCATTCTGACAGAAAAGTGTGGAATACAATATTTGCATTATGTGCAGATTTCATTATAGGACAAGTTTTTATTTTTATTTTTTTAAGTGACACTAGCACAACTGCAGATGACTTGCAAGTAAACCTGATTGAAATTGTTTAAAAATGCTTTAAAATGGATTTTCATCCACTTTCAGAAGTGGCGGGGACTATTCATGTAAAATTAAAGTCGGAGAAAACATTTGCAAGTAAAACATTGGAGAGTAAGTTCTGCCTTGGCAGGGATCAGCCTGCCTTAGTGACAGAGCCAAACTATTTTTTCCCCCAGATCCTTTGGGTCTTTCCATTGACTTACATTAAACTTTGGATCAGGCTTCCCCAGCTTAGCAATCTTTTCCATCTGTTAAGCTGTTGCTCCAGAATTTGAAACCTCCAGTGGTTCAATTCCTCTTCATGTAAATCACGGTGAAAAGGAGACGGAGGGAACTCTATTGAAATCCAGCCCAGTCCTGATTTTTGTGCACCTAAAACCTCCCTTCTCCCACAGAGGTTTCAGGATGCAAAAAGAATGCAGGGTCTGGAGCTAATGTATATTCCATACATGCCAGAGCCAACATCCCTCCCCTCCTTCCTCAAAATACTGTTTTGTGGTCCAGACAAGTAAACGTAATCCATTCCTCCTGTTTCTTTCTCAGAGGGATGCTATGACAATGGGCAACACTATCAGATCAACCAACAGTGGGAGCGCATTTACCTGGGGAATACTCTGGTTTGTACCTGCTATGGGGGGAGCAGAGGATTCAACTGCGAAAGTAAGCCTGAAGGTGAGTTGGAGGCTTCCTTGGTGGATTCTGATGGGGAGGAAATGGAGGGGTGGGTGAGAGAGAGGAGTGCATTTACATGTATAGAACTACTTTCTTTATAAGACTCAGAAAGGGCAGCCTGTTCTGAACTCATTACTCCTCTCTTTGGGGCAGATTACTGTTATGGCTTTTTTGCATGGTAGTATCCCCTTGCTCTTTCCTGTCTATTGTTGATAGGAAGTCCTCAGAGCAGACACAGTACTGTTTTGTGTTGGAGGACTATTCCAACTAAATGCCATAAAACAGTGATCCCCAGCTTTGGCCCTCCAGATGTTTTGGACATTAACTCCCAGAATCCCTCACCATTGGCCAAGCTGGCTAGGGCTGTTAGGAGTTGAAATCCAAAATACCTAGAGGACCAAAGTTTAGGAATTACTGCCATATCTCTCAGCGAGCCTCTGTGCCTCTGGGACACCCCCAAGTGTCCCAGAAGATTCTGGGGCAGGTTCATGGAGAGAATACATGAAATATTTACATGGAGTTTCTCACTCTCGCAACAGTTGATACATACCTCTGGACTGTAGGGAAGAGTCTGTATAGCAGTCTCTCCTGAAATATCACCTCTCTAAGGTGATATTTATGCTTGGAATGAGTGGCCTGGCTTGCAGGGCTTTACAAGAGAATGGGACAAATGAAATCTCCAGATTCAGAGGCAGTATACCTCTGTAGACTGCTTCTCGGTGAACAATCAAAGATTCTCTCCTGTCTTGGATGCTTCTGACTTGATACTGCTGGAAATGAGACTCTCTTAAATGAGGTCTTCATCTGATCATCTGGGGCTGTTTTCATGATTGTAGGTGTTAGGTGCTTTGGCCACTAAGGACTTAGGGCTTCTCCACCCTTCAAAACTATAGCACATCCCTTTAACTGCCATGGTGGCCTCCTGTGGGATCTTCTTAAAGTTTATATGGTTTGATCAGAGGTCTCAGAGGAGGATTGTCTGGTTGTGGTTTCCAAATGCCGATGTGAAATTGAATGCTTTCACGGCTGGCATCCATAGTTTTTTGTAGGTTTTTCGGGCTATGTGGCCATGTTCTGGAAGAGTTTATTCCTGATGTTTCACCAGCATCTGAAGATGCCAACCACCCGGAAGATGCTAGCCACAGATGCTGGTGAAACATCAGGAATAAACTCTTTCAGAACACAGCCACATAGCCTGAAAAACCCACAAAAAACCCTATTTCCAAATGCCCTTCCCTCAATGGACAGAATTGCATAAGTTGTTGCCATGGCAATACAAGTGGAATCATAGTGCTAATTTTAATGTAGTGTGAAAGGGCCCCTAGAAAATACTACAAGAGAGGGCCCTAAAAAGACTTAAAGAAATGGAGAAAGTCATGCTGTCATTTATTTATTTTTTAAAAGTAGAGTATAAGTGACAAAAGAGCAAAATACACTCTTAGTTTGGTGAAGAAGATAGAGGAAGGATTATGGTAGTTCAGTGGGACTTACTGCTAGTTAAACATATATATAGGATTGTAGTTTAACTGCTCATGCCTGCTTGGGAAGTCTAGGAGTTACAGTCCAAACAGTCCCAAGTTCTGGGTTTCACTTGGATGTCATTCATGGTTGGAGAATGAAAAAAGAAGTTGCACAGAGAAGTTTGACAAAAACTGTTATGCAAGTTTCTAAAAGCAAACAGGGCAGTACAAACACTGGTTATGAAGAATGAATCCCTGCTGTTGCAAAACATCTAAGAAACGTTACTGATTAATTATGACATGGCAAAGATTTCTAGAGCCCCTTTCAAAATCCTCACAGAGGAGAGGATAATAAAACCATAAAACCAATGAGTAGTGTTCAGCACAGACTAGAATAACAAACCGGATAGCAGCAGGAGATAACATTTCTGCTAAATGCTCTGAGTAGAAAAATTAATCATATGCAGACTGAAATATATACAGCTTTAGAATCCTCCTAAAAGAAGAAGAAAAGGTGATGCACATATCCTTGGCAGGAGGACATATCAAACATCTGAAGCCACCCTGTGCATGGGTTTCCCCCCATTCTTACAGATTTCACTGGTGGGTTAGGGAGCTTGGCTTCAGATACTGATGTTAAAACTTTGGTAGACACTTTATATGTTAATGTTAAAGCAAGACTAGATGCTTCTTATAATCCATTCCAAAGCTACAAACGGGCTGGGGCTAAATATCTGGTGGATTAATGCAAATACACATGTAACCTTCCATTTCCTTCACTTCTCCCCTTCAGTTCTTCCTGGTGGTGGGCCATTTTCTCTCCTCCTCCCCCACCACTCAGTTTCCCTCCTCCAGTCTCAGATTCTTTCTTTCTTTTACCCCATTATTTACTTCTAAGTTTCAGATCTCCCCTGCTTTCCTTGGCATGATCCCTTCTCAGGTTTCACACTTCAGCTATCTTTGGCCCATATTACTTCTAGCCTTTGAGTTATACATTCTTTAGGACCTGTGTCAGCTTCTGCCTGCCTTACCTCCTGGATCAACCAGTCCCTGCTGTAGGCACTACTACTACCACCACCAACTGATTCCTTGGTGTGTGACAATATGTATTTTACAAGGTTTTAAAGCAGGACTGGGCAAAGTGTGGCTTGTGGGCTTTATGCAGCCCTCAAACCCATTAATCTCCCCCAGCAAACTGCAGGACTCTCAGAGCCCAGGCAAATTGCAAATTGCTCTGCTCATTGCAGAGGCAGGAGACATGCTCCATCTGTCCCTTGCATCTGTATCTTTCTACCTTGCTTTCTGTCCCTCCTTCTGTTTCTCTTCATTTGTTCTCACCCACAGTCTCCATTTGTGTCTTATATTTCTGTTGATCCCCAATACCTAATTTATCTCACTGCTTCTTTTCTCCATTTGCCTCTGCCTCCCCTCAACCTCTCAGAAAGTGCTTGCCCCCCTCACATGCCTCTCAGGTTCATCCATTTCTTTCCTCCATTTGCCCCCCCCCCACCTCTGTGCAAAATTTAGAAGCTACAAGCTTCATATTCTTTTATAGTGACATAACTTTTTTCTTCTCCTTCAGCGGAAGAGACCTGCTTTGATAAATACACTGGAGTTACTTACCGAGTAGGAGAGACCTATGAGCGACCTAAGGACTCCATGATTTGGGACTGTACCTGCATTGGGGCCGGCCGTGGTCGAATCAGTTGCACAATTGCAAGTAGGTATTGGAGTGTGTGATGCATAGAGATGCATAGATGTTGTGCTCTAAGGCAAATGTTTAATATCTGAACTTGACCACATTGCTAGCACTTTACCAAAATTACTGGTTTCCCACCACACTGAATGGCAAATAACGCTGCAGGATTCCATGGGATTTGTCAGCTGTAGTGGCTGCTGTCAGTGTAATAGTGAATCTACTTTTAATGTTGGTTTAAAGGAGGTGTCCAAAGTGCAAACCCTATCCTTAAATAGGTTCAGCTCCTTGGTTTGTGTGTGTATGTGGCTTCATTTCCAACTTATGGGGAATCTATAATGGGGTTTTCTTAGCAAGGCTTGTTCAGAGGAGGGTTGTCTTTGTCTTTCCTCGGAGGCGGAAATAATGTGAATCACCTTAGCTTACCCAGTGAGTGTCCATGAGCAAGGGTTTGAACCCTGGTTTCCAAAGTTGTAGTATACCGCACAAACCACAATGCCACACTGGCTCCTTGGTTAGCTGCTTTAAAGCTAGCCCAAACCTGGAATGATCTAACTGCTTCACTGACATGGGAGCCACACCACCACCACTATTTTTCAGTGGCCAAGTTCCATCAAGAAGACATCAGTATCCTCTGCAGGAATGTACTGTTATTGTCTGTTACACGTATATAAATTGCCCTTCGGAAGTGGTTGAACATTTTTCCTGGGCACTACAATTCAAGAAGGATATTGACAAGCTGGAACATGTCCAGAGGAGGAAGACCAAAATTGTGAAAGATCTGGAAACATTGGCATATAATGAGTGGTTTAGAGAGCTGGGTATGTTTAGCCTAGGAAGATAAGGTTACGGGGTGACATGGTAGCCCTGTTTAAGTATTTGAAGGGATGTCATGTTGCAGATGGAACAAGCTTGTTTTCTGCTGGAGCAATGGATTCAAACTACAAGAAAGGAGATTTCACCTCAACATTAGGAACAACTTCCTGACAGTAAGAGCTGTTCGACAGTGGAACACACTGGCCCTCCCCATTGAGACCCTTGACCACAAAGACTCCTTTAGAAAGGATCTTGGAGTGTGGTGGAATCTCCTCCTTTGGAGGTTTTTAAGCAGGGAGTGGATGGCCATCTGTTGAGAGTAGATTGCCCTTGGTGTCTCTTCCAATTCTATGATTCCACATTCATTTCAAGCTTGATGAAGTGGAGTCTGTATGTGGAGATTTATGCTACTCAACACCAATATAGGATCTCAGCCAATCATGGAATCATAGAATGTCAAATTAAGCAGCATTGCTCACCGTTACCACAGTTATAACTACTTTGTGAAGAAAAACAAATGGATTTTTGCAATACATGAACTTTAACAGCTTTGCTGGTTCACCTAAAGGACTTTCTTACTACAGTGTGAATCCTCCATTCATGAAAGAATTTCATGAATTTATTTGCACCAGTTAACATGCCACAAAACACAATGGCATCTTTCTGGGGCATGTTTATGAGCATCCTTTCCCTTGAATGATTACCTTACATTTTCATGTCTTGTTATGGAATCTGAACCATATACTTCACTGTATAACAAATGACATGGGCAGAGAGGTTTAATGGCCAATGATTGTGGGGTTCTCTGCCACAAAGTGTAAATGATTTTGACAGAGGACACATGATGTTGACAAAAGTAAACAAAGGACAAATCTGTTGTTATAGGAAAATGCTTTATTGTGGTCTTCAGACATTGCTTTAACTTTGTATTAAGTGATACTTATTTCCAGCATCCATGATGGATGAACCGTACAATCTCTGACTCTGGGAAGTAAAACTTCTACAAAACTTTTGCCTACATTATGATGAAATGTACTATCCTGGTCACAGAAACACTTGAACTGAGGAGATTATCACATGGAGGATGAGGACAGAAGCAAAGCAGATTGTTCCCATCCTTACTCCATCCTATTTGTGCGATTGGGGGAAAGATTATCACACATTGCATGCTTATGCTGTTTGTTCTTCAGTTGGTGAAGTGTAATGGACCTGCATTTGATATAAACAGAAACTCCCATTAATACCAAATGAAGGGTCCATTATAATTCACAGACAGGAGAAGAATGGGATAAGCACGTGATGTGTGATAATCTTTCCCTCGATCACGCAAATAGGATGGGATAAGGACGGGAGCAATCCGCTTTGTTCCCGTCCTTATCCTCTGTGTGATAATCTGCTCTTTAAAGGAGTCTTTGTGGTCAAGGGTCTACATGGGAAGGACTAGAGTTCTGTGATCTTGGGCCCAGGATTCCTGAAGGACTGCCTCTCCCCGTATATTCCGTCCCGCACCCTCAGAACATCAGGGCAGCAACTACTGGAGGTGCCTGGGGCCAGGCTTTCCTCCACCATGAAGAGGACATTTTCCATCGCTGCCCCGGCCCTTTGGAACACGCTGCCCACTGAGCTCCGCTCATCAACCTCCCTGGCCCAATTCAGAAAGGACTTAAAAACCTTTCTGTTCCAACAAGCATTCACCGAGTAAAATCCTGTGGGCCTCCCTCCTCTTCCGTGGCCAAGAGGTGGGGCTAATGGGGCTTTTAGCTTGTTATTTTACTGTATTGCTGTTTGATTGTGTTTTTTATTGTATTGTACCACTCTGTTTTTAATATATGTTGTGAGCCGCCCTGATCTTGGGAAGGAGCGGGATATAAATAAAAACTTTATTTATTTATTATTATTATGTATTTTGCATGTAGAAAATTGTAAAATTATTCTCTGCTTAAAGGGATCATAGCTGGAAGAGACTACAAGGGCCATCTAGTCTAGCTGTCTGATGTTAGATAGGAGATATAATATGAACTTTGCCAAACCAGTCAGAAATTTGCTACTGTTCAGAGTTAGGGCTGCCTGAGTGAAAACCTGAAAATGTTATACAAAAAAGGGAATTTCAGAACATGTTATCTGGTTGTGTGATATGCAACACCTGCGGAAATTTCCTCTTTACACAACCATTAATGGTACAGGTACCCAATCTAGTTTTCAGCCTGACAACCTTACCCAGAGTAAAAAGTACTAAGCTCAGTGGGCCAAAGGACCAATTTGGTAAAAGGCAACTTCCTATGTGTGTTTATTTTTCACAGATCGCTGTCATGAAGGCGGCCAGTCCTACAAGATTGGTGACACCTGGCGCAGGCCTCACGAGACTGGCGGCTACATGTTGGAGTGTGTGTGCCTTGGCAATGGGAAGGGGGAATGGACTTGCAAACCAGTTGGTAGGTTCTGTTTCTTTGGTTTTATATATCTGAGAGGTCAAACTCAAAGTGCTTTGATCTCAGTAGATGAGAAGTCTTTACAATAATCATGTGGGATAGATAGTGGCACTTTAAGACTCTCTGTGATGTGCAGTTCCTTGCTGTCTTTTTTAGACTATTGCCTCCAGTATGCAAGATTCTGATGTCATTAATTTGCTATAATATAAACAGAAACAGTTATGTATGGTGGAATGGTTAGACGTATTGCTCACAGAGGTGATAAACCTGGGTCTGAGAAACCTCATTATTTACTGAGGTAGTTAACCAAGCAGTTGACAGGGCTCACATGGCTTAACACTACCCTAATCCTTCCACATAGAAAATGAGTGTGTAAGAGGGGGAAGTTCTAGTTAAGCCTTTCCTTTGCTGTTTTTATTTTTATTTGATGGAGCTCTTGTAATGAAGGAGTATTCAGTCATGTGATTCTTGCAGTAAGATAAGGTTCTCTGTGCATTTTACAATGAATATACGTACAGTCGCCCCTCCTAGCACATGGATCTGGAATCTGTGACCTTGAATACTCACCACAGGGTGACCGTTATTTCTAATGGGGTGCATTCCCACAGCACATGCCCGTATGTTCTCACAGGCACGCACCCCATTCAAGCCTTTGGGCTTGGATATATTTTTTGGGGGGCGGGGCGGAACAGATCCACCTCAAAAAAGAAAGGCCAGCTGTACATAGAAAGAATTTAGGTGCATGAAATCTAAAGCAATATGAAATAGAACAGGACACAAACTGCTTAGCAACTCAGAATTAAGGCACAGATTTTAAAATGGAGAGCTCATTTCATGGACTCATTGGACTCCAATGGACAGTTTTACATCCAAGCCATTTATTAGTATAGTTGGGTGAGAGATGTTAAAAAGCGGCTGATCACCATAGTTAAGAAATCTGTTTTCATTTTTAATGACAAATGTTGTCGTCCCCCCCCCCCCCCCTTAATGTACTATAGCTGAGCGGTGCTATGATAACAGTGCTGGAACATCCTATGTGGTTGGAGAAATCTGGGAGAAGCCCTACCAAGGCTGGATGATAGTGGATTGCACATGCTTGGGAGAAGGCAGCGGTCGTATTACCTGCACCTCCAGAAGTAAGTATGGCAGAACAGTAGTATGAATGATATATTCCCATACTGTTTTGATCTCAATATCCTTGAATGAAGCAGGACATGAAGGCTGCAATCCTGTGAGTACCCTTAGTTGGGCGGAAGCCATACTGGACATTCTGGGATCTCAGTATACAGTATAATCATAGCACTGGGCAGAACCAGCTGGTTGGGGGATTATGGAAGTTTCAGTATAACATCTGCGGGCCTTAGGTTGGAAAAGGCTGACCTGGTGCTATGATGGTGCTTTGTGTATTTCTTTTACAGTCAGACTAAAGCAGGGAGACCAGAAGTAAAGGTGCTGTGTCTTCATTGGCATTTAATCCGAAGACATTAGCTAGGATTCTAAAAGAGGCTGGTGTAAGGAAGTTACTGTGTATACTTGGCTATAAGTCGTCCTCATGTATAAGTTGAGGGCCAAATCAAAATTATGGATTTTGATATGACCGGGGATAAGTTGAGGGTAAATGTAACCAAAGATCTAAAGGATGAAGCAAAGGATGTAAAGTCTGAATGGATGAGAGATTAGACGGGAGTCAGTGTTTCCATGACAGATTACTACACTCTTGCCTTTCACCAGGGAATGGTTCCTTTTTGAAATAAGAGTTAAAATATTATATTTACATTCATCCATGAATAAGTTGACCCAGGTTTTTGAGGTCAATTTTTAGAGTAAAATTTCTAGACTTATACAGGAGTATATACAGTAATAGATGTTTCCTTCCTTCTCCTCCCACCCCAAAGCAGCTACCTATAACCTTTGAAGAGGCTCTATGGATGGTCAGGATACCTCCCGAGCCATGTGAGATTTGAGATGAGATTTCTGGGTGCAGAAGAGTATGGGAGGCAGGAGTATAGCTGTGCGGGTGGGGGTAGAAATGAAAGCATGACATTCAAATAAGAATTCTGCCTCCTGTGAAATTTTACTTCACTCCCCAAATTTCTACCATTGTAGTAACTTACACCTTCAGTTGGGCATTTAGAAATAGAAATTTGGCATCCAAAGAAAAAGCTGGCAAAATTACCAGGGAGGTGTGAATGCAACAAATGTAAGTGTTCTAGGTGTAAACCATTATCACTTACCACACTTTGCAATGTTAGCAATTTAGGGACTAAATGCCCTCATTATCCCTTCCTCCCCATAGCTACACCTGAGAAGGGAGATTTCCCAAAGAGCTTTCTGGCCATCCAGACCGGTTCTTTGAGTGTTGTGGGTGATCTCAGATGGACTGAGGAGCTAAGCAAGGTTCCTTTTAATTAACATCTTAAGCTAAACTGTCTGAGGATTTAACATAAGACATATGACTGTCAAACATATCAAAACCATTCCCAAAATATTATTTGGAATATTTATTAGTTTCTTGCTAATCAGCATGAAGGTATCTCTGTTCTTGGGCTTGTAACTTCCAAATACTGTAACCCTGTAATGAAGTTGCTGAGGTTGGAACCTGGGTATAGATAAGAGAACAATTCTGTATTCAGGCTGAAACCAGCAAAACCTTTAGGAAAGGCTTCCTTAAAAAAAAAGTCATCCAAAAGTGAGATCACTGGCTAAATGTAAGGCTGTGTAATCCAAATTGGGAAACATCTGGTTTTTAAAATCTTAGGTTAGGTAAGTTTTAAGCTTGTGTCCTTTAGCTTTTAATTGATGCTGTTTCCATGGGATACAAAGTTGATGGGCTTTCTCTAAAATAAGCAAAAGGATTATATAGACTAAATCCTCAAAGTAGGTTTGAGATTAAACTTGAAAGCCATAAAAAGACAACCATTTGTTTATAATTTCAGTTTGACTTGAATCTTGTGGTGGAAAGATACATGTTTTAGTGTCCAATGGGGAAAAGAGAGCTGCAGTGTTCCCGAGTGCACGGAAAAAGGCATGATCATGGTTTGATGTGGACCATGTGTTTCATCACATGTCCTGTCATTAGTTTGAACAGGAAATTCCAGTGATTTTCTACATGTTACTGATTTGTACTTTGTGAGTCCCAAATGAAAACGATGGGTGTAGTACAAATGGTATATAAACCATTGCTAATAATCAGTTATGGGATGCTTTCAGAGTGCAGGGGTTTTACAGTGTTACCCTATAAATTACCTCAGCAGCCCTGCAGTAATTATGTAGGATGAAAAAGCTGCTTGCTGTTGAAACTTATTTTGTTCCTGAGGCTCATTAGGATTTGATTCCAAGGACCCTTCCATGCTACACAATTATGATACTTTGTACCTTAACTGTCATGACGATATCTTATGAAATCCTGGGGTTTGTAGTTTGACTGGAGGCACTAGAACTCCCCTTTGGATGAGAAAGCCAAATGGCACTCCCCAAACTGTAAGACTCAGGATCACCACAGGATGTGGCTATAGTAGTGGGATCCTAGTGCAATTGTTTAGGGTAAAATGCTTCCTGGTCTAAGTCCAGTACCTTATCTGCATCTTATTTCTTATATATGCACTAGCATGAAGTTGATTCGCTATGCCTGTGTGTGTATATATATAATTCATTTTTGAAACCATTCTGGATTTTGTAGGTCCACACTTTTTCCATTGTTGTTCTTCCCAGTTTAAATAGTAGTTCTTTTAGATCCCCCAGATTAAAGTTGCAAACCTAAGGAGTAAATTCCATTGACTTCAGTGTAAACATGGGGATTATTATTTATCAAAATGTATAGAGTTTTGTTTAAAGTTTTTATGCCCACCCCCTTTTTTAACCAGTGGTAATATTACTAACATTTAAGGAGGGCAACCCCTTGTCATTGTGGACAAATCTTCAGATGCATCAAAGAACAAATTGCTGTTTTCTTATTCCCAGGCCATGTGTATTGTGCATATTGTGTGAAAGCTGGTTCCCAGCTTTGAATATTTTGAAAACTGTTTTCCCAGCATGTCCAGTTATACATACAAACTTTGTATATGAAACCACAAACCACTTTTCTGGCAAGCACAATCTGATCTCATGGCTTTCTCAAGTATTTCCCATATGGTACTTTTTGTGGCCGAACTGGAACAGCTGAATAACCATTTGGAGTGATTCAGAGGTCTTCTTCAACCACTGCCAATGACAGGAGATTGTAGAATTTCCCGAGGCCCAGGGCCAGGATCTCTGAGGAAGGGAGCACCCCATGGGCTTATATTTAAACTCTCAGGCACAGGAAGAAGAGAAGGAAGGATTTCCCATGTGGTGCTTCCTTTTAAGGAAGGCTGTTCCTTACACAGCTGTGGTCAAAGCAAGCATGAGCACATTTTAGAGTACGGTACTTTCCCAAAGGATGAAAAATGAGTTTGCACAAATAAAATAGACAAAACTATGCGAGTGATCAATAGCTATATGGATCTTCTTTTTCTCCCCCTTCTTCCTCTTTTCTTGTCCTCATTCTGCTCTCCTGCCTGTTTCCCAGTTTGGGACTCAAAAGTGGCATAAAACAAATTATAAAGTACCTTGTTAAAAATCCACAAGATACAAAAATTAAAATGAGATTAAATGAACAAAAAATTAAAACCAGATTAAAACATTTATCACTAAAATGCATGCACACACTAGCAGAACAATAAGCAAGATCCAGCTTATTATTTTGGTGGTATAGACCTTGTGTAGTCAGTCATCAAGTGCCTGTCTAAGCAGAAAGGTACCTTGAGCATACATGCTGTTGCTGATATCAAGAACGTGTTTCCCTTTTATGTTTTTTTTTTCTACAGACCGGTGCAATGATCCAGATACCAAGACATCCTACAGAATTGGAGATACCTGGAGCAAGAAAGACAACAGGGGAAATCTGCTACAGTGCATCTGCACTGGCAATGGCAGAGGAGAATGGAAATGCGAGAGGCATTCATCTCTGCAGACCACTGGCATAGGTGAGAAATATTCTTGGATCTGTTCATGCAAAGTTTGAATGCAGGCCACTGATGCTCATTGTTTGGTTTGTTCTCCTTCCCCTTTTCTTCCCTCTTTCTTTGGCTTGTATGGACACTTAACCTCTAGAGTAAAGGGCCAGACCTGGTTGTTTCTGCCCTTGTAAACAAGCTCAGTAGGGGGTGGAAACAACCACCAAGTCTGGCTCTTCAGTCTTATCTGATTAGAATTCGTTCATCTATTTCTTTTATAGCTCACTTTTCTCCCATGTGGGGCCCAGTGCATTAATAGGTTAAAACACTGTACCACAGTGTACAACAGGATTCATGTTGGCTGCTGTAGTGTTTAATTGTTGTTGTGTTTTCTGCTGTAGGAACTGCATCTGCAACCATCACAGATGTACGAACTGCCCTGTATCAGCCCCAGCCCCAGCCTCCTCCATATGGACACTGTGTAACCGACAATGGCATGGTGTACTTTCTGGGAATGCAATGGCTCAAGACGCAAGGCAGCCAGCATATGCTTTGCACTTGTCTGGGCAATGGAGTCAGTTGCCAGGAAACAGGTATGAGGCAGGTCAAATGTCCACTGATACCTAAAGTGTCTCAGAAGGCAAAAGACTATCACCCAGGTTAAAGCTAGAAAGACTGGATGAGCCTAGGCTTGAATGAGGTAGGATTCTGAGCTAGGGTTGAATAAAAAGCTGGCTATTGATCAAGATGCCTGGGAAAGTGGACCTCAAGAGAATAGATCACATTTTGGTGTTTTCATTGTGCTATGCTTGTGCCACAGCACAGTAGAATGGAACTGATGAGTGTTGAGGGATATTCACTGTCTTACACAAATTAATTGTTTGGCTACTATATGAGTAAGCCTATGGTTCACCACATATTGCAATACAGTCAGCCCTTCGTATCCGCAGGGTTTTCATTCTGGACAACCCCTGGCAGATAACAAAAATTATGAGACCTCCAATCCTGTAGTTCCCAGTGGTGGTGCAGCCACATGTACCAACCGCCATTGGTGTGAATGGTGTGGACATCCACAGATGCTCAAATTGTGGATGGCAAAAGCCAACTGTATATCTAAGAAGTGGTATGTCACTTCTGTGAGAACAAAATACACAGTGTAGGTAAGTTGAGGCTTCTGCTCTTGGGTCCAGCGCTGTGTAGGTTGCTTAGTAGAGCATGGGAAGTTTTTTCTGTCCTTCCTCCAAGCCCAACTCAGATACTGCAACCAGCAATCTGGGACTGTTTATTGCAGTGTGCCGCATAAAGGCTAAGTATTATTGTCCCATTGTACTCGAGTTGTCCGAAGATATAATAAGGAAAGGTCTCACCTCACAAGGAATGTGTTGTCTTTGTATGTGTCAAAAGATGTCAGAATCACAATACCATGTTCTGTTTCATTTTGTAGCTGTGACACAGGCCTATGGTGGCAATTCCAATGGGGAACCCTGCGTCTTCCCTTTCACCTATAATGGGAGGACTTTCTACTCATGCACTTCTGAAGGCCGTAGTGATGGGACTCTCTGGTGCAGCACATCCTCTAACTTTGATCAGGATCAGAAATATTCCTTCTGTACAGAACAAAATGGTAAATCTTTCCAAATACTTGTTTTGGGAGAAATAAGGTACTGGTTGTAGCAAGCTGTTGGAAACATCTGTCAGTGGAGGTATAGACCTATCAGTTGTAATTTGGCATTGTTCTGCTGAATTCAGCAACACCCTTAAAGAAGGTGAAGAAACAGCAAGAAATGGGATACAAAAGGGGGAGCAGTGAGAACCGTTGTTTCTGACTTATGTTGACCTAAGGTAACCCTATCATGAGGTTTTCTTGACAAGATTTGTTCAGAACAAAGTTGTCTTTGTCTTTCTCTGCAGCTGAGAGAGTGTGACTTGCCCAAGATCACTAAGTGAATTTCCATAGCTGAGCAGGATTTGAATCCTGGTCCCCCGAGTCCTAGTCCAACATCCAAACCACTACACCATACACTGGCTCTCCAGCCATACTCTTATGTGGACAAAATATTTACTTCACACACTTGATTGCCATTTTTGTAAGATGCTACAAGCTATAACTGAACACATCTGTTGGCATTCAGATTGTGGTAGGGCAGGATATAAATCCAAGTAATTCTTTGAGTTCTCCTGTCCAACTTTAAATTTTCCAGATTGGCTTCTCTTCCTTGTTCCACATGGTGCTCAGCCTCTGGGGAAATTGCACTGCCAGAATTCAGTTTTCCAATTGCCAGTCAGCAAAGGAAGCCCCTTTTTTTCAGGAATGCTTGGATAAAGAATGCAAGGATTTTAAATCTGTGTGTGTGTGTTTCTTTGCTGTGTCTCATCAGCCAATCCCAGGAAACAATTGTGGAAAAATGCCTTCAGTTAAATATATGTGTGCCATTCTTTTATATCCAGTGTGTTCCTCCTACAGTTGTGGAGGAGGAAGGGATTAGCTGGAAGTGGAGCTGGTAGACCAAACAGAGCTCTGCATCTTTGATCCAAAGTACTTTTCCCTGTATGTCTCTGGCTTGTGTTTTTCTTTCTTTTCTTTCTTTAGTCCAGTAAGACAGATTCCCATATTAGGCCTGAGGGGAAAATGCCTCCTGAGTCTGACTAGTGCAATGTTCTGATGTCACTCCCTTAAATCCTGAATCCCATATATAGCAGGAACCAGAACCTGCATCTAAGGAGTGGCTTCTCTGTGGTCTTTTCTTTCAAAGCATTTTGACTCCTTTAGAGATAAGGAGGGGAGAAATTCACATTTCATCACAGATCTGTCTGCATGGCTAAATAACCCAAGAGTGAATCTGTCTTCTGACTGCTCCTATATTATCAAGACATAAACTGCCTGCCCCAGTGATGTTAATCCACTTAAAAAAATACTTTGGTCATTATAGGAAAGAAAGCTATTCTATGTTGAACTGACTGAAATTGGGGATACCAGTGAATTCTCCATGCCTGAAATTCCCTCCAGATTCCAAGTTTCTGAGTTATTTGATCTTGTATCCTGTTTCCTTTTTTTTTTACTTCATTCTGAATTTCATTTCAATTTTATTTACTGTTTGTTTCTCTATTATGTTTTCTATAAAAGAAGAAAATGACTCAACAGCAATGTAACAGAACAAGTACAATGATATGCTGTGTTTCAAATGTGACCACTTAATCTGTGGCCAAGATTGTGAGCAGAAAGTTTTGCACAAAGTAATCTGAAATCCTCCTCTTTTTGTACAGTAGTTTCAGACTTCAGCTACTGACAGAATGGGGGTAGCTTTCCTTTTCTTTTGAGGTCTCTTCCACACTATATATCACTTTGATATTATCTTAACTGTCGTTTCGTATGGAATCCTATAATATAGTTTGTTGCACTTAGAGCTCTCCGGCTAAGAATTGTAATGCCATGATTCTGTAAGATTGAGCCATGGCAATAAAAGTAGTATCAAAGTGCTGTAACTGTATAATATGAAAGAGATGCAAAAGAGCTTTTACCACTGGTTTCAGGCATATTCTTTTTGTGTTAAACAGATCCAATAGAATATTTTGTTGTTATTGTGTGGATTTTAAGTCGTTTTTGAGTTATGGTGACCTTAAGGCAAACCTGTCATGGCTTTTTCTTGCAAGGATTTGTTCAGAGGAGCTTTGTCATTGTCTTCTTCTGAGGCTGAGAGCATGTGACTTTCCCAAGGTCACCCAGTGAGTTTCATAGCTGAGCTGGGAATCGAACCCTGTTCTCCAGAGTCTTAGCCCAACATTCAAATCACATGCTAGTTCTCTCCATCATATTATATTCAATGCATATAATACCTTTTATTTTTTCATTTTAGACTTTATTCTCCCCCCCACTCCAAATAGAAGGCCAAAACAAATCTCTTGGTATGACAGTTTTTTCTCAGACACTCTTTTTAATGTCTGGGTTGCTTTTTTCACTGAACTTTGGAACACAGACTGTGTGGCTTCCTGACACATTATACGTGATATAAACCTGTTTAATACTCCAGCCTCATGAGGATGCTCTTAACCGTTTTATCCTATCTCCTTTCTGGTTCCCAGCCAGCACACACCATGTTGCAAAGTCCCTCACCGTTCACCACCTACCCACCCTGGCTTCAAACAATTTGTTTCTTCCTGATTTTGTCCCTCAATGACCATAGTTAAAACTGAACTTGTAATGTCATCACTGTAACCACAATTTTTGCATTTCTCTGGCTATTCATACAGCCTGATTATAAAAGTCCTTCCTGGGCATCAGCTCACTCCATGCCTCTGAGGAAATAGATCAAGCCTATGAAAGCTTATACTACACCTTTTTTTTGCACAGTTAATCTTAAAGATGCTGTAAGATTTCTTTGAAGGCTATATCCTGTTTTCCTGAATCTTCTTCACTTTGCTTGGGTTGGAGATACCTATTTTGTTAGCTTTTGGCTATCTCAGGTGAAAATCCGTACCCATTTCTTCCCCTCTCCACCTGCTTTTCTCCCTATTGAACTTTTAAAAAAACAAAACAAAACAAATCTTGGCTTCCTTTAGTTGCTGGGAGTGGCATTGATTATAACGTTGCAGTGTAATGGGCCTCATGGAAAGGAGAAGGGAATCCTGAAAATAGAACCACATAAGTACGTCTCCTTTCTACCAACTATTTAAAAGCATTAGGTTGTAATTAGAGCTTTAAGTTAAGGACTTATTTAAAATGCAGCAGAGCAGTTTTTCTCTCTGCAGTCTACCCACCATCCCTTTGATTTTTCAGCAGATTCCATACATTCATTGCAAGAATTTGAGTAAATCTGCTGTCCCACACTTCCCTGGCAACCCCCCCCCCCCCCCATGTTGAAGAACCAGTAACATTGGTGAGCAAAGTCTGTCCTTTAAATGAGTCATCTGGAATGGGTTAGCCATGGCCTCCAAACTAAAATAGCTAGATCTTCTCTGGTTTTTAATCCTCCACCTTCAAAACAAAACAAAACAAAACAAAAAAAGATCAAGCACAGAAAGATGTTTCACAGTGGCACATCTGCTGCTCTGTTTTTGCAATGGTCCAGCCATCCTTTATCTGTTTTTCATCTAGTTTTTAGCTTAGAGCAGAGCTGGAACTCTTATCCATACTGAAAATAAGACTGGAGATTTTTTAAAAACTGCATCTCTAAAGCATGTGAGAAAAGAGAAGCTAGATGTAAAGAATGTCTGTCTGACTCCTGAATGTGCCACCACCATTTTTGGCTTCAGTTCTGAAGTTGAGTTTGGTTTTCCACATTTGCCAGTAAAAACATTTTTGGTCATGCCTTTAATACACAGTTGGAAGACTGCTTTTGTTTGTGTGAGTCAGCTGTATGTATAGCCATATTTATTATTTGCTTTGCAATCCTGGCTTAAATCAAAACAACCTATATAGTAGGTTATTATGCAGCTCTAGGCCAGCCTACCTTGGTCCATGCCTGGGAATGCAGTAGCATGGAGAACAGTGCACAGCCCATCTTGTCCCTAAACAGAAATGCAACTTTCAGCAGTAATTCTCATGAGCGTAGTGCATCAGGAAAGACATAGTTTGTTTTTCCTCCATTTCCACATAAAGAATCAGCTAGCTGGCAGTAATTTTTACAAACAGCAGAATACTGATGACAGGAAAAAGGAGGGGAGGAGGCTGGCAGGTGCACAGGAAAAGTGTCATTCCTAAATGCATCATGAACAAATGATGCTATGTTAGAAAGCCAGCGTAGTGTAGTGATTTGAGCATTGGATTACAAGTTGAGATGAGGGTTCAAATTCCAGCTCTGTCATGGAAACCCACTGGGTGACATTGGGAAAGACATTCCCTCAGTCTCAGAGGAAGACAAAGGCAAGCCCTCTGAACAATTCTTGCCAAACACACAGACACACAAATCCATGATAGTTTCACCACAGGGTTGCCATAAGTTGGAAATGACTTGAAGGCAAAAAACAACACATCAAATCTCAACAGTCCCAGATGTAGCTATATCATTTGCTAAATCTCAGCATATCCATTTTTTAAAAAATAAATAAACACCAACCATTTATTGATGTGGTGTTCTGTGGGTTTTCCAAGCTATGTGGCCATGTTCTGGAAGAATTTGTTAACACCAGGAATAAATTCTACCAGAATGTGGCCACATAGCCCAGAAAACCCACAGAAAACTCTGGACACCGGCCATGAAATCCATCAACTTCACATTTATTAATATGATTTTGACTTGACAAATTGCAACACTTTAAGACCAGAACAACTAGGCCTTACACTTTGAGACCTGACTTAAATGTAATACTAACATCTGTTTATGTAGGATATTTGGCTTGTAAAGATGGGAACATGATTATTCATCTTGCACAAGCCCAGGACCAGCTCTGTCTAGTCCTGACTCTGACCATGTGGTATGAGGGTGTGTTGTATTGCTTGTCAACTTGTCCATTGGGTGATGTCAAGAATACATTGCTGGGATTCAAAAAACAGATTTCCACATCCAAGGCAAGCATTCCCTAGTGGACTGGATTGCATACCCCAGAGATACATCTTCCCCTTATCAAACATCTCATTGCTCCAGATGTTATGACAATGTGTCATGGAGATGGTTTTGTGTGCTTAGGAGTTTATACAAGAATCCAGCCTAGTCACAAGCTTAACTATGAATGGTTACTGTTTTTTTCAGTCTTGGTTCAAACACGTGGTGGTAACTCCAATGGTGCTCTGTGCCATTTCCCTTTCCTTTACAACAACCGCAATTACACTGATTGTACTTCTGAGGGGCGGAGAGACAACATGAAATGGTGTGGAACCACACAAAACTATGATGCTGACCAGAAGTTTGGATTTTGCCCCATGGCTGGTATGTTGTATATATGTTTTTTGTGAGAATCCACAGTAAACATGTCTGCTTCACATCATGTTTTAGCTGTATGATGCTGGGTGGGCATTAATTACGACTCAGCAGCTCTCTGTAAAGTTAGATACTCCCTATAAATATTCACCTCAATGGAATTCATTGGTTTTCTGTGGCTTTTCCAAGCTATTCTGGAATCAAATGATTCAAACATCCATCTTTTCTATAGTTTAGATTTAGAGAATGCCAGATTCAAAGTGGCTGAAAATTGTAAATTGTATTTATTCCATGTCTCCAAAATTTGAATTTAAATTTGACAAAAAGTGATGTATGTATTTTTAAGTCTCCTGTTGACATGGTGACGCCATCAATTTCAGAAGGTTTTCTTAAGCGAGGAATACTCAGAGGTCATTTGGCATCCTCTGAACATAGCCTATAGCACCTTGTATTCCCTGGCAATCTCTGTAAATCCAAGTACTAATGAGGCTTGGGTTCCAAGATCAGACAGAATGTGGTGTCTTCAGGGTATTTAGCCAGATGACATTTGACAACTGTTACTTACAACTTTAGGAATCCCATCCCTGTCAGAATAAAAGTTCACCATACATTGCTTTCTTGTTTTGCGTCCTATGAAACTAAAAGCAAGCACTAGCCAACAAACCTCCCTCTGTATTATCTCTTGAACAGCTCATGAGGAAATCTGCACAACCAATGATGGTGTTATGTACCGTGTTGGAGATCAGTGGGACAAGCAGCATGAAATGGGCCATATGATGAGATGCACTTGCGTAGGAAATGGGCGTGGAGAGTGGACTTGCATTGCTTATTCCCAACTTAGAGGTATTTTGGTTTGTCTTTGCTTCTGTGTTCGCTCTGATGTAGTCAGCTGCAGAGCCAATAAGGTCTGTGGTTGTAGTAGTGTTAACTATACCACAATAAACCTTAACTGTCCTACACATTATTCCCTCCTTTATAGACTGAGTTTAAAACAGATAGTTATTAGATATGGCACAACCATCTTATCCTCTTAATGCAGGATCAAGCAGCTACATAAAGCCCAGGGTCCAGTCTTCTGTCCTTTGAAGCCTCTTGACTGAAACTTAAAACTTTGCATATTTTGAATATTCCCAAACAACAGAGAGAGTGAGCTTGGCAGCTATATTTTCTGGCTATTTTCATACACCCATTTTCAAACTGTGAGCCCAGAACAAGTAATACTGTAAGCAAAGTGAGGTTTCAGGGTGAAGGTGAGCTCCTGGCTTCTGATGTCTTTCCACACATTGCTTTGTTCTCCACTCCTCCCTCTAAATGGTGATTGATATCAACACCTATATATATATATACCTCACAGCTCTTGTAACTGTTATGTCTGAATGTGAAAAAGCACCTCTTTTCTTGGTGCCCAAGACCATATAATATAATGTGTTTCTCTGATTTTCTGAATCATTAAAAGTAGAATGAAGTGTGCAGATGAAGTTAATGGCTGTAACTTTACATAATCAAATGTATTAGTGCAAGAAGCCTTGTTTCTGCTTTTCTGGTAACAGCTCCCACCCCACCAGCTTCAGCAGTTAATTTGGTCTTTAGTGACCTTTTATAGAAGGGACCTGTGCAGGAAATCTAAGGAATACTGTGCTGTAGAAAGTTTCTGGGAATATGGTCAGGGAAGTGCTTAGGCAGCATGAAAGAAAAATAAGACTTCAAAGGGAAACAGGCATTTGGTCATCCTGCATCTGGCTCACACCATGTTTGGAAGTGGGTGTGTGGGTATGTGTGATGAAAAAACTCTAGAGCTGTTGCTACTGCTGAAACAGAACATGACTTATAGGGACAGTCTGCCTCCAGTGTTTCTCATGAACTTTATTTAGCTCAGAAACCTCTCAAATTCCTGTGCCAGTAGCATTGAAACCTAAGTACAATCTCTACCATTGTGTTTGCATTAACAGCCACCAGGAATTAACAGTTCCTGTTGGGATTGAGGCTGGGATGATCACCATAGGGTGATCTCTTCAGTGATTATTTCATAGGTTGGACTACAACTTCCAGAATCTCAAAGCCAGCATGGCTAGTATTCCTTTTTATTGGTTGTGTGTGTGTAACCTTTGTATGCAAGCTCTGATGTGTATAGATTTTTGTGGAAGGCTATTCCTACACCCTTCCTCTTTCTACATGTCTATATTCAATGTTGACTGTATTCTCGTTTGAATTTTAGAAGAACTATCCAGAGTGCTAAACCCATTTCCCCCAATAAGTCTAGCATCTTAGAAAGGGGACTAAAATCCAGAGTAGATTCACTATTATACTGATGTGGAAGCTATTAGATGCCCTTCAGCGAGGCTAATATTTAAGAAAGATATCAGGGAATGCCAAGCTGGTCTCCTGAATAGGATACCCTTCATGCTTCCTAGCATTGGTTTTCTCCTTGAATTTTAACAAAAAACTGTGCAACTAAAGTGACCTGAGACCTGAACAAATACTTTGGAGAATCCAGGGCTTTCTGGAACTTGCATGTCATATAGATTTTATTTTACACTTCTGAATCTCAATACCAAAACAAAGAACAAACAAGAAAACAGAAGCTTGAATTGTGGGATTATTTGCACCCGGTCCTATAAACCTCTGTTGAATAGTCTGTTTGAGTCATCATATATCAATGAAAAAATACTGTACTTGCCAGGGTGCTCTCCTGAGGTGGAATACCAGTCTTTTGTATTGTTTACTCTTTCCTCACTTAACAAAGCCCCTGACAAAAAGCTGTTTTTTACAGAGCTGTCTTATGCCCATCCAGCCCCAGTTTTCCTTCTCCTATTCTGTCTATGGAATTTTAAAAGCAACATCAGCATTGGGAGGCTGGTGAAAGAGAGCTGGAGAAGCACACATTTTTGGTGCTGTGGTAGTGGACTGCATTTACAGTAAACAATGCAGTGGCGCTTCAGCAGGAAGGAATAGGATTATACTCTAGCTGATCCAATAATAATTTATTATTATTATTATTATTATTATTATTATTATTATTATTACAGATTAATATACAACATACAGAATCAGTTAAAACACACACAGCATGAATTTAAAATAACAAATATATCTTAAAATAACCCATATTAAAAATTCACAATTTAAAAAAAAATCATCTGGCTAGGCCTGCTGGAAGGGACTGGTCTTTAATTCTGTTTAAATTCAGACAGCATATTCTATAGCTATGCCTGGCTGTCCACAACAGGCAAGGTTAACAGTAGCTGCCTCCAGAATCCCTTACTGAGTGTGTGTGAACAGCAAACCAAAGAGAAAAAGGAGTACAATCAGCATAGATCTAGAAGCTTGGCCACCCAAATGAAAATCAAAAGTCTTGCTGCAAGATATTGCTCTTCTTTGTGGTTTAGGGACCTATGGCCTGTTACAGACAGCCAAAATAAAGCTGCTTCGAGTCACAGTGGAGGTATGGTGTTTCGATGATGCATGCGTCCTAAGAGTCCAGAAGCCGCACCAAAGCCACACTCCAGTCCTTAGGGCTGGAGTGTGGCTTTGGTGCAACTTCTGGACTCTTAGGACACATAAATCATTGAAACACCATACCTCCACTGTGACTCGAAGCAGCTTTATTTTGGCTGTCTGTAACAGGCCAAAGTCTGTTCTCTCCATATTATTTTTGCCTCTGGTACCATATTTTCTCTTTAAAAAGTTATGGTCAGGAACACACCAACTTCATTAACTGAAGTATAACTGTACTGTATAAAAACTTGTGCACTGTTTCACCTCACAGCAGAACATCTCCCCATGAATAGGAAGAACTGTTGCAGTCAGTATTTGCTCAGAGCAATCAGTGGCACAAATATTATACTTATCTCTTACAACAGACCAGTGTATAGTTGACGACATCACCTATGATGTTAACCAGACTTTCCACAAACGTCACGAAGAAGGACACATGCTGAACTGTACCTGCTTTGGTGAAGGTCGGGGGAGATGGCAGTGTGATCCTGTTGGTAAGTTCATCCTTCCCTGAACATTTTAAATATGTTTTAATGAATGCTGAGGCTTCTACAGTATTTGGCTGTGACAAGTATAATCATTCAGAGTAACTGATTGAAGCAAGGTAAGATATTACCAAAAGAGCCAGTCTGTCATTTTGAAATGGCTTCCATTGTTAATGTGTTGCAAAAGGCTCTTGCAAACTGCATTATGGCATGAGAAAAGAAAGCAGAAATGGAGCTGGAGAGTGGTGGCTTTCTCTGTGCTTTACCTCATGACATTGTAGTGCTTCAGTTCCTGCAGAAGAAGATCGTAAAAGTGTGTCTTTTGTCTAACTGGAAAAATCTGTTTGACAAAAGACATGCTTTTACAACTATCTCTAAGAAAAGAGTACTGAAGTGCTATGATGTCATGTGGTAAGCTGGTACTATCCGGTTTCATTTCTGCTTTCTTTTCTCATGTGATAAAGCTCAAAGTATCTTCGTCTGTAGATTTTTGTGGGTTTTTCGGGCTATGTGGCCATGTTCTAGAAGAGTTTCTTCCTGACGTTTTGCCAGCATCTCTGGCTGTCATCTTCACAGAATTTCTCTGAAGAAGCCAGCCACAGATGCTGGTGAAACGTCAAGAAAAAACTCTTCTAGAACATGGCCACATAACCCGAAAAACCCACAAAAATCTATGGATGCCAGCCATGAAAGCTTTCGACTATCTTGGTCTGTGCTAATACAGAGGTGGGAAAACCTGAAGGCTGGAAATGTAGTATCCCTGTCTGGCCATGGACCTCTTCTCCTTGCTCTCCAATGCACATTAAGTCATCTGAAGCACTGCCTTTTGGCTTTCATAGCAGCTGTTTTCCAAACATAATCATACTGCAAGGGAAATGGGGAGAGGGCTGTGACCCTGGCGACAACATTGCCACCCCTTGTACTGAGGCACTGACACTATAATAATCTGTGCTGGAATTAATCTTGGAAAAAAAACTTCAATTCAAATGAGTGGAAATGATATTTCCAGCCTGGTTGCACAATGGAATGAGTGATGGGAGGGTGTTGCTGTGACCTTCTGTAAATTGCTTCCATTGGTATAAAATCAGTGGCTTTGAGGATCAGTTTTTCCCAAACTAATTTCAATGAGCATTTGCCAGTAGTTGCTGGTGGATTTCAAAACCCAGGGCAGAGAATCTGCTTCGGGTTTTAATTTAAACTTTGAAGAAGCTAGCCCAGATGTTAAATCCTGCCCTCAAAATAAGACTAAAATCCAGAGTGGAAGCAGTGCCCTACTGATGTGGTTTCCAGCTGTCTCCACCGTGTGTTGTGTGGAGGGTGAGGGTGAACTGAGTGTGTAAGGGAGGAGAGAGAGACAGAATAATTTTTTTGCATTTCTGTGAATTCGTGTGTTTGTGTGTGACTGAGACAGTGTGAGGAGTCCCCTCCCCACTTTAGCTCATACTTTCTAAGGGATGCCCATTTTTGGTTGTACAGCCTCTAGAAGATTCCTAGGAAATAATGAAATTTAAAGGCTGAAAAAGGTTTTCCTGCATGCTCATGTAAGCAGTATACGCTGCCTTTGTTCAGCATTAAAATTCAGTGGTTTTCAGCCATTACACATGCATGAAGCCCATGAAGTCAAATATGCCATTTCTATTCCTCTTGCTTCAGACCTGAAGTCTGGGAAATCCTTGCAGTTGTTAAAGGAGAAGTCTTCGTACCTCCCCAAAGCAATATCTAAGCATGACTGGTCTCTTAGGCAGTGTATATAATATTTATGATGCACCTTGCCTGGACATTTTCACAACTTCCTTAGCAGTGACAGAGAGAAAGCAGCTATTTTAATGTCTGGTGCAGAGGTGCACAAAAAAGGCCCTCCAGATGCTTTTGAACTGCAACTACAATCATTCCTTGTTAGAATAGCCACTGGTAAGGAATGCTGGGAGTTGCAGTGCAACAACATCCGGAGGGCTGCACTTCATCTACCTTTGATCTAGGGACAGTTCTTTAATTCATGCTTTGGACTTTCTCAGAAGATGGACTAGTTTTACAGAATAGTTCCCTTTCAGCTCAGGTTACCTAGATGGGCATGGACTCCACAGCATTAGGAAGTGAAAAAAGTTCCCCTTTTCAGGCAGAACCAGAGCCCAGTCACATTGCACAATTACAGTCGGCCCTTCTTATACACTGATTTTTTATACACGGATTTAAGCATACACAGTTTGAAAATGTTCCAAAAAATTATAAATTTACCTTGATGTTCCATTTTTTATTAGGGACACCATTTTGCTATGTCATTATACTTAATGGGACTTGAGCATACACGGATTTTGTTATACATGGGGGATCTTGGAACCAAACCCCAGCGTATAACAAGGATCCACTGTATAGCTCTTTGATTCCACTTTAACTGGCATGGTTGCCTCCTATGGGATCCTCCTGGAGTTTAGAGGAGGATTTGCTATCTGCCATAGGATGCTGTCATGGTGGGTTTAGTGGCATCAGAATGCTATAGTCTGAATAGCCCCAAGTTTGATCCCAAACCCCATATCTTCATACTTCCAGTAAGGTTTATCAGTAGGAGGAGAGCAGGTAAGCTTCTTGTAATCCCTCTTTTTTGTGCTGGGGGAATCCTAGGGCAGGAGTCTAAAACACAGTTTGAAACATTTTGTCAATAGCTCTTTTGGTCTCTTGAATTGAAAAAGAGTTAAAGACAGCTATAACAAATATTATCCTACCTGAGGCTAAGCCTTGTTTTATTTGGCTGCCTTTTTCTGTACTTTGCTAGGGCAAAGGGAGAAAGCTAACTTAGCTTTCCAATGTTTCTCTTCTTTTCTAGAAATGAACAGATTATTCTTTTCTGAGCAAAAACGGTCTCCAGATTCTGATTGTGATAAGACCTAGATGTTTGATCTCTGATTATTTAATCCCTGAGAAGTTTTAATATTTCTTCTAGCAAGGGTTAAGAATGGACTAGCCGTTAGATTTCTCTTTGTTTAAAAAAGTCTTCACATGTTTACTCAATTGTGTGCTAAAGAGGCTGAATCATTGTGAGACTATTGCAAATGGCTTTCTGAGTCTGACAGAGATTTGCTTGAAGAAAAATTATAAAGTTCTGTAAAATAGGCTGTCTCCATTTTTGCCATGTATTTTTCTTCAAAATAGTTCAGGTCAGGTTTCAGTTAGCTTCTTGCTATATGGATTAATAACACTCTCATATGAAGCCCATTAAGGTAAATTATTTTTTCTTTAAAATTTGTTACTGTTAGTCTAGGCTAGAAGTAGGGAGATGATGAATATGAGAACCTAAAAACCTTAACAATGCTAAATGGTAGAATTTTGCATCACTGAAATTGAAATTTTGCATTAAATGTTAATATCTGGTATTAGTTGACATCTGTGGAAACGAATTTCAGTTCAGAAAGAAACAGGTTTTGGCCATTGATTGAAATACAGATGAAATTTTACTAATGGGGTTTAGCCATATAGGAATGTTCTACTCCTTTGGTAAAAACACTCACATTTATCTCTGTGATGTTATTTGTGACACTTCCATTTTCAACAATGCCAAGAAGCTTTAACCAATACATAAAAGTAATTTTACAGTATTGTAAATCACAGTTATGTAGGCAGTATTGCCTCAGGCCAGAGTGACCTGTGTTGAAATCTCTTCTGTAAACCTTTCTGAATGAGCTGTTGCTGTAATTCAGACTTTGTGAGTTATAGTGCAGTTGATGAAGGTTGATCCTATCCTGGCTAGACAGCTCCTTAGCTGCTTTCCCATGAATGTTGCTCATAATATAAGAACAAGGGCTTTTTTCTTTCCCAAGAGGGCCAATGTGATGAAGCCATGTAGAAGTAGACTTCTCAGACTTCATACTTGACCCTGGTTCTCCAGATGCAAGTACCCATGCTCTTCATGGAGGACTGGAGCACTCTGGAAGTGTGAAAAACAACAGTCTCTTTCCTTCCAACCCTGATTAAAAACTTCTTCCTGGCATTGCTTCTCTTTAGAGGAGAGTCAGTGCTTTTTTTTTTTTTTTTTTTTTTGGTTACTCCTCACTTGTAGTCATCTACATGGAGGGATTTTTGCTTTCACATGGGCTTCTTTACTCCTGATTGGACTGCATGAACTATGAACTAAATATTTAATCCCCTTTGCTTCTTTTTGTTTGTCTGGCAAAAGCCTTTTTTTGTGCAAGGAAGTTCTGGCCATAAATTAAACTAGGACTTGGTTTAGCCTTCTTCATGGTTGAAGGAAGTGTGCAGATGTTCAGAAGTTAACGTATGAAGCTAAGATTGAGACGTATAGAGCCATGGTTCACAAAGGCTTCCATGGTGCCCCGAGTAACCCTTTTTTCTGGCTTCAGTAGAAAGACTTTGGATTTTCTTCCTTTAGTCATCATGGGAGGGCTCTGAGCCACCCCATCTCAGTTCAAATGTTCTCCTCATGGCTAAGATATACATGTGATGAGGGTAACAGTGATGAGTGTACACCTCTGACCCTGCCACCATTCTTGTTCCATTTCTGGACAGCAGGTTTCTGCAAAGGAGAGCCTCCTCTGTTTATGGAGACAGTCCTTCAGATTTTGTAATCCTGTAAAAACAGAATTCTAACAACTGAGGGAGAACCTCTTTAGACATAGGAAGACCAGTTTAATTGGCAAGCCAGAGCAACCCAGCCGTTGAAATGGCATTGAAATAACAACACATTTTCCACTTGGATTTTTCATTTCAGACCAGTGTCAAGATTCAGAATCCCAGACCTTCTACCAAATTGGAGATTCATGGGAAAAGCATGTTCATGGTGTCCGATATCAGTGCTACTGTTATGGACGTGGTATTGGGGAATGGCACTGCCAGCCTCTAAGTGCATATCCAGGTAAGAATCCTAATGTATGACAGAGGCTGTTGGAGGGCCAATCTGTAACGTAAACAGTGATTCATCAAATATGATTTAGACCATACCTTTGAGCAGATCTGTTGTTTTCTGTGGTTCCATGTGTAAAGAATTCTGCATAGACCCTTGCCTCTAGCACATAATCTTGTTTCTTATCTTACCTCTTGTGATGACCATTGCATTTCTAACATGAGAGACATCAGAAAACTAAGAGGCTGTCAAGCCTTCATATCCCACCATGGTGCTTGTATACGGCAACCTCCTTATAATTTGTATGGTTTCCACTGAAGCACTTTTACACTTCCATGTCTTGGCCATGGTACTATCTTTTCATATAAGTGTCATAGTAACTAAAGCAAATGTTTTATTCATTTAGAGGACAGTGCCTAAATTATACTAGCACACACCTACCTTTCTTTTAGCTTTTCAGTCTGGATTGTTTTTGTTTTTGTCTTCATATTTTTAAAAACTTCCTCTTAAAGATGCTAATTTTTGTCCATTCCAATAGATAATGAGGAATAAAATCTCATGTGCTGAATTCCGCTTTCATACACCACAGGAGATTAGCTAGAAAAATAATAATTTTTAAAGTTGACCTTCTGCTGATTGCATATTCACTACTTGACTTAGTTAATTGTGTAGCCAACTACCATGGAAATATTTGTTATTTCAGCTTAGTACGTTTGGATAGATTGTATAGACAAACCATAAAATTACTGTGAATTGAGTTTAGTGCTTTGTAGGTACTTTTATTTTGTTCTAATTTTTGGAAAACAACTTGAATCCCAGTTTTGAGGAAGATATGAGATATAAATAAATTAATTATAACAATAGATAGCATCAAGAGTAATACTGTATATATTCATGTATAAGTCTAGAAATTTAGGTCAAAAATTGACCCCAAAAAAACCCAGTGCACTTATCCATGGGTCGATGTAGGTACTGTACTTTAACTATCATTAAAAAAGGAACCATCCCTTGGTGAAAGGCAAGAGTGTCATCTGCCCTGGAAATACTATTTTCTCATCCATCCAGTATGAGCATCAACAATTATGCCTGCTGGAATTTTGTAAGTTCTTTGGCATTGTTTTTCTTTGCTTTGTCCTTTACATCCTTTGTTAGATGCCCCTAAGTTTTACCCTCGACTTATCCATGGGTCATATCAAAATCCATGATTTTGGTCCCAAAACCTGCCCTCGACTTATACATGAGGCCAGCTTATAGTTGAGTATATCCGGTAATTGTTGTAATTTAAGAATCTAGATTGTAGGAGTTTGTGTTCCTAGAATTTTTATGGCTAAAGAATTTTTCATTTTGTGGGGGGCTTCTTATATGCTATCTTGTTATAATTTACATAACAGCTCTGCAAAGTAGGCTGGCATTAGCTTCATATGTGGCTATATGAGGCTGAGATAGATGGAAGAGTAACTTGGCTAAGGTCTGGATGTGCAATTCCAAATGAGCTTCCTAAATTTATAATTCAGTCTTTTCAAAAGTGTACTATACCATATCCCAGTTTGGGTCACTGAGCTTCTGTTTCTTCCAACTGTTATTTATCTTTGTGTTATGTATTCCCTGAGATGCTCACATCTCTGAACAAAATGTTTCAACTGTCCTGACCATCAAGTTCCAGGATTTCCCCATAGACATGGTCGATATGAGCTTGTTTGCTTGTTCAGTTTCATTCTAAAAGTGCATACATTGATAAGGGAAGCAGTTGGGCTAACCTTTGCACTTGGAAAATACATTTGCAGCTGTTGTTTTTAGTTTTTAAACTTCACCTATGAACATAGTAATGCTGGAAGGTAGATGTTAGCATGCAAGCTACAACTGGGGTTGTTGCTTCAGGATAATAATTCTGGGGTAGTTAACGCTGATATACTAAGCAAAGATTGATAGGAAACAGAACTCTGAAAGTCTCTGTGTAACTCAGATGCTTACATATTCTTAGGCCAATGAAGATGAAAAAATAATCTCTGGCTGCATCTGTACTGCAGAAATAATCCAGTTGGACGACACTTTAACTACCAGGGTTCAGTGCTATGGAATTCTGGGAATTGTAGTTTTGTGAGACATTTAGCCTTCTGTGTCAGAGAGCTCTGGTGCCATGCTAGACAGCAGTTTCCAGAATTTCATTGCATGGAGCTATGTCCATTAAAGCAGTATCAAATTGGATTATTTCTTCAGTGAGGAGTTTGGATGCCAGCTTTGGGGGATTGGTTGACCACCAACAATGAAATTTGGCACCTTACCTGCAAGCTATAACGTGGCATGCATGCTCTAGATGAGTTTCATTACTCCAAGTGTAACAGCAGAGTAAAAGAAATAGTACATTCTGGTATATGTGGAAGGGAAGGAATGGCATCCAAACTCTTGGATTGCTTTGATCAGCATTTAAAATGATACATTTTGGTTAACTTTTGAAATGATATTTGCCAATCTCTGGCTGATTCTTATCTAACTGTTAAGCAAACATCTCATGGGACGATGTGAAATATGTGTGTGACCTAAAAAGTTAGATGTAAGACTGTTGAAAAAGTAGGTGAAACAATGAGGTTTCTGACCATCTCTTTGTAGCTATATATAAAAGTAATGAGAGAGATGAGGGTCCTTTGGACTGCAACATGAGGAAAGAGAAGGTTTTATCCTTCCTTCCTCGGTTACAATCCCAACCAAAATCTCCTCCTTGCTCCTTGTAGCATTAGCCATAGAATTAGAATAAAAGCTCCCATTGACAGCAACAGGAATCTCTGTCCAAGTGGTAGTGAGTGTGGTGATTTTCATTGGTGTCATGAGAGGTCAGGAAAGGACAAAGTATCTTTCCATTTGTCTGATAACCCTATCTCCTATTTACTATTGTTTCTGTTTGAAACCCTGAATATACAGTGTGCCCGCGCTATATGCGGATGTGTTTTACGCAGCTTCCAGCGTATGCGGAAGCCGCTTGGGGAGGGAAACAATGGTGCCGCTCCGCCACATGCATGCGCCCCATTATTTCCTATGGGGTTCAAGCATAGGCAGATTTTCCTTTACATGGGAGGATCCAGAATGGATCCCCCACGTAAGGAGAGGGCCCACTGCAGTTGCTAGCTGTGCAATGAATGCAACATGTATACAGTGGTTGCATTGTATTGGCGGGCTAGTTATCCACAAATTGGAGCACCTGCACTCACAACGGTCCATATCATTCATTGGTGGTGCATAATCATGGACACTGATGCAGACAGACGCATGTCTCCACCCGTTGAATAATAGGGAGTGTATTGGTTTCTGTCTTTCTACCCAACCCAGCAGTTTTTTTGTTTGTTTTTGCAAGCATAAAAGGGGAACCCTAAGATAACTGGCGATCAAGTGGAATGAAAATGAGATGTTTTTAAGTACTAAAGTTCTGAGTAAGAGCTGATCAACAAGAGGTGGAGAGCGCGTGGAAAACACCTATAGAGCAATTATATTGTATTTTTGTTTAAAGAGATTCTGAAACAGTTCCTTTGCATTCAGTATTCACACCCCAGTATAGCCTCCCACCTGACGATGGGTCACTAGCAAAGAAATGTGTTCAAAGGAACCAAAACACAATTCAAGGATCCTTAAAATGTGATGCAAGGCCCCGTAGAATCTGAGATAGCTAAATGTTCTATCAGACCACTTGCTATATAGATTGGCTCAAAGGGCCACTTCAGATTTTATGATTTTTCTACACAGTAAACACACAGACTCTTAGGAAGAGACTATGTATATATAAGGCCATATGTTGTGGCATGTGAATTCATAATATTCATTTTATAGATTCATTCTTGTCAGGAATGATATTTTATATATTACCTGCTTCCATGATCCATTTGCACGTGGAGCCATACACAAAAGTATATCTTGGGGTGATTTTATGTTCTTTGGAAAAAAAAATTGCATTATACCTTGGTCTTATGTTACTGTCAAATGTCGGGTTCATATTGTTGGGGGAGTGGCAGAATTACAGAAGTCAAGTTGCTTCAACCTCATTTGCAGAGAGTCACTTCTTTAGATACCGTGAATAGACTGCAAAAGCAATATGGATGAAGCACTGAGCAAACTAATGGGGAAATTCTGTATTTTAGGTTCCACTGGTCCTGTCCAAGTGATTATCACAGATGTCCCAATTCATCCTGATTCTCATCCTGTTCAGTGGGTTGCACCTGAATCTTCTCATATTTCCAGTTACATCCTGCGATGGAGACCAGTAAGCACTTCACTCTCATTGATAGAGCAAGTCCGTCACTCCAATCTAATGCACCCCCCTCTGGCAATTAAGAAGGCCTTTGCACATATTTCCAAATTTGTAAACACCATGCATCATGACAGTGTGGAAAAGAAATAATTTTTACTTTGAGTTTATAGTTATATCAGTTACTTGAAAGTATGTGCAAATCCACTGTGGAAATCTACATATTATGTAAGTGTGCCAAGTTTAGAATTGTGAGTGAAGGAGAACAATAGCACATGATATCAGAGACAGAGCTGACTCAAACAACCATGCCCAATTTTTCACATTGAACACTGGCCAGGTATTCATTGCAATTACTGTATCTTGCTATCATGTCCTGCACAAAAGTAGTTCCATTTCCCACCAGGGGGTAAAATAAGAAACTTTGGTTCGTTGGTTCAGTAGATTTCTATCCTGCTTTTCAGTTGAAGTTCTTCAAGTGAGTTATAGATTTTCTAAATTTATCAAGAGGAGTGCTAACCTTGATTGCATCTACACTGTAGAAATAATGCAGTTTGACCCCACTTTATGGAGTCATGGCTCCATCTTATTTCTGGTATTTGTAGTTTTATGAGGCACCAGTCCTCTTTGGCGGAGAAGGCTAAAGACTTCATAAAACTGCAAATCCCAGTGTTCCATATTATGGAGCTGCAGCACTTAAAGTGGTGTCAAACTGCATTATTGCTACAGTGTGGGTGCATCCCTTCTCTCCTTACTAGAAGAGGTTCTAGTGGCCTGTACAGCACACATATGGTTAAGGCACTGCCACTTACCTTGTGGCATCTAACCAGATTTTCTAAACTGCAACAGATATGCCAGATACCATATATTTAAAGCAACTAAGCCAGCTCAACTAGAAGCAATAAGAAGAATGAGAAACTGTTATTGTCTTCATTTACCTCCCTCTTTCTTCTGAAATTCTTCCCATAAGTCAGATTGTATTAAATGGCCCTCTGGCCAGAGAGTAGACATCCCACCTTGAGCAGCAGGAGTAATTCAGTATCGATATAGATTATCTCTAAAGTAGAGATTCTAAGAGAGGCATTTATTCTTCATTTCTTTAGACAATGTCTATTCCTTTTATAAACAGTGTCTTGCAATAAAAACAGAGATTTTGAAACTGAAGTTAATGGGTATATTCCACATAGCAAAGAATATTGTGCAGATTCTGCCCGTTGAAGTGTTCATATTCTGATATCCCACCATGTTTTGTTCCTATAGAAAAACTCTAGAGTGAAGTGGAAAGAGGCCACCATCCCAGGTTATCTGAACTCCTATACTATCTCAGGCCTGAGACCTGGTGTTCTTTATGAAGGGCAGCTTATTAGTGTACAGCATTATGGTCAAAGAGAAGTCACCCGTTTTGAATTTACCACTTCTAGTACTACATCTATTTCAAGTAAGTACTTCTGTGAAAGAAGAATGTGACCTACAATTCAGACATTTGGCCTCTGTGACATTCACTTTTCAACTGTGTTCTTTTGGAATCTGGTCCCCAAAATAAGTACTTTGTATAGTGCATATTTTCTATCTTTTGGTAGTTGCTATGGCACTACTACATTGCTAGCATACACCCAGCCCATATATTTGGGGTTTTTTACTACTAATAATAATATCATAGAACAATATTAATTGTAATGTATAGAGGCCTTCAACTCAGGTCTTTATACAGTAGTTACATCATGTTATGAGTACTGGATTCTGTAAAAAAATATTAGTTCTGTTTGAATGTATTGCTGGCTTTGTGAGTGCTTTGGTTAAAATGCGCCTGCCCCATACTTGCAGATATTCATTATTTAATCATTATTTTAATTATTGTTGTGTAATTTAGAGTCAGAATATTTTATCTTCCTTCAAACACGGTTAATGTTGCATTTCCTTTTCTTCCTTCAATCCATTTTAGATACTTTTTGTATTATCCAATTTTGCATTTCAAATTATATTTTATGAATGTGCTGTGTCCAACTTTTTGTTATTGTTTTTAAACTATGCAATTTAATTTATCCAGATAAAGAAACATGAAGAAGGGGACTGAAACACACCTCTGCATAAACCTGGATTTCTAATTGAAGCTATTGGTTTCTTGTGGCTTTTCATCTGTGAAAATACTATGGTTTCTTTCTTTGCAGCTTCTCGTGTGACAGGAGAAACAACAGCACTGCCTTCTATGGTGTCCATCTCTGAGTCGGTTACAGAGATTACAGCTAACAGCTTTGTGGTGTCCTGGGTTTCTGCATCAGACACTATCTCAGGATTTCGTGTGGAATATGTATTGAGTGAAGATGGTGATGAGCCCAAATACTTGGGTAAGCCAGATTCTTGATCTTATTTATCAGTCTCAGATGCCATAGATAGTTAGTGCCATTGTAGGCTCTAGAGCAGTGGTTCCCAACCTGTGGGTCGGAACCCTTTTGGGGGTCGAATGGCCCTTTTATGGGGGTCGCCTAAGACCATTGGAAAACACCTATTTAATTACAGTTATGAAGTAGCAACGAAAATAATTTCATGGGTTTGGGTCACCACAACATGAGGAACTGTATTAAAGGGTCATGACATTAGGAAGGTTGGGAACCACTGCTCTAGAGCTTGTCTATTACAAATAAGCTCAATGCCCTTTGCTATTCAGACTAAGGTTGTACAAGCATAGACAAAGGAACTTATATGGAATTTTATGAGCATACATGTTATTGTACCTTTGTAGTCAGGCAAATTGTTTCTGTTTTCTTCATTGCTGTTGTATGCCTTCAAGTTGACTTCAACTAGTGACAGCCCTATCACATAACTTTCTTGTCAAGATGTATTCACAGTGGGTTTGCTATTGTCTTCCTCTAAGGCCAAGAGTGTGTGACTTCCCTAGTGGGTTTCCATGGATGACTGGGAATTCAAACTCTGATCTCCCAGAGTCCTTGGGTCAAAACACAGTGCAGAAATAATCCAGTTTGAGATGGCTTTAACTGCCCGGGCTCAGTGCTAGCGAATCCTGGGAATTGTAGTTTCTTGTGATACCAGAGCTCTCTGACAGAGCAGGCTAAATGTCTCACAAAACTACAGTTCCCAGAATTCTCTAGAACTGAGCCAGGGCAGTTAAAATGGTCTCAAATTGGATTATTTCTGCATTGTCTTTCAGTTCACTATGCCATAATCTTTAATCTCTTTAATTTTAATTGCTTAGGAAAAAAATCACTCCAGGTTTCTATAGTCTGAAATGCCTAATGTAGCTGAATTCATGTATATTGGGAAATCATTGTCTGTTGAATTCTGTGGGATCATATGTAATATGTAATTGGTGCCTCAGAATCCCAGTAGTTCCTTGCATTTTACCATTTATTTGAAACTGGTTGCATGCACCGAATCTTCAAAAACATCTGATCATGTAGTACAAATCCAAGCATCATGCTGATATGGATTGGGCCCCATCATGGGCTGACAAGGAAGGCTGCATATTCAAAATAAAAAAAATTCTGCCCAAAATAGTAAGATCTGAAATAAAGATTGTTAAGCGTAGAATGATCACTAATGTCACTCCAAATTCTTTGTTCTTGTAAGCATTTTTATGAAATGAATAAGATGTTTGTCTTTAAATAACTTTTAATAGCACTTCATAAGAGTTTTCTTTTCTTCTTATTAAAGATCTTCCAAGCACAGTCACTTCTGTTAACATCCCCAACTTGCTTCCGGGTCGCAATTACATTGTTAGAGTCTATCAGATTACCGAAGAGGGCAAGCCTGATCTAATTTTGTCAACCTCCCAGACAACAGGTATGTTTGATCCCATGATATTTGGCAGGGCAGATAGCATGTTGCCATTTGTCTCACCCCTCAGTGCTAGACATGCTCCCTAACTGCCTTATTTGTTGTTTCCTTCAACAGCACCTGATGCTCCTCCTGATCACCATGTGGAAAATGTCGATGACACATCTATCCTTGTCAGCTGGAGCAGGCCAGAAGCTCCAATCACAGGTTTGTCATATTTAACTGGATTGGTTTTAACATGTTCAGGATCCTGTTTTTCTTCGTTTGCTAGAAAGTCAAGCAAAATATACCTGAGAATTAAACCCTATTGTTGTTAACGTGTCTTCAAGTTGACTCCAACCTGTGGTACCCTAGTCTATGGTTTTCCTGGCAAGATTTATTCTGAGGACGTTTATCATTCTAAGCCTAAGTGTGATTTGCCCGAGGGCACCCAGTGGGTCTCGAAGGCCAAGCAGGGATTTGGACCCTTAGTCTCACAGAATCCTAGTCCAAACACTCAAATCACAATACAACGCTAACTGTCATGACTGAACTTTAATCTCTCACACCCAAACACACACAGAGGATATTTCAAGATTTAGCTTGCTGCCTACTTGTCAGAAGGTAAGATTTATTCTGAGGAAGTTCATTATACCCTTCCTCTAAGGTTAAGTGTGTCTTGTCTAAGGTCACCCAGTGGGTCTCCAGGGCCAAGCAGGGGTTTGGACCCTGGTCTCCCGAAAGGATGATGATGATGTGTATTTTCTAAATTGTACTTGATATAGGCTCTCTAGTCCTCTGTCCCTAAAATCTTCAAAGATTTCAGGAATAATGATAGCCATTTCAGCTGAGGGATGAACATTGCTCCTAATGTGTTTTATTAGTGATGCTTACCATACATTTTTTATTATACTAGGCTTCCGAATTGTCTATACTCCATCCGTGGAAGGCAGCAGTACAGAGCTCAATCTTCCTGAGTCTGCCACCTCTGTGACACTCAGTGACTTGATGCCTGGGGTTCAGTACAATATCAGCATTTACGCTGTTGAAGAAAATCAGGAGAGTACACCTATCTTCATTCAGCAGAAGACCACTGGAGTGGCACAGGAAGGTAAAAAGCTTTTGGTAACTTTGGCAACTGTTTTTTTTTCTTTTTCATGCTTCTCCCTCACCCCCCAAAGTTCATCTGTGAGCATTAGTTATGCTCCAAATTTCTGCCAGTGCACTCATTGGGCCAGTATAGCTTTCCTTACTTCCACACTGTAAGCATATATACGATCTAATTAAAAGTTTCAAGGGTTTTAATGATCACATTAAAAAAGTTTCTCACTTTGGAGGCTGCAAAGATTTGTATTTATAATTTTAAATAATTTCGAAAAGATGTTTGCTTTCCAGTAATTTTTAAAGTCCCTTTTGTTGTGGAATTATGCAGAGTTAAGGACTATCTGATCAGTCTCAGATGTCAGTGAATCAGCACTCCATTTTTTTCCTTGTTTGGAGCAATAGTTAGGGGACATCATAGAAAGTGATCCTTTTTGTCATTTCTGTCAGTCTACATTCTATAATTTTGTCCCCAAGGAGAGTGTGAACCGTCTCCAGATTTTCCAGGAACATTAAAAAAAATAGCCCTTGGGATTCTATTAGATGTAATGTAAAGAAGTGTGCATTTTATTTATATTACCACCACCAGTGAATTTTGAAATGGAATAGTACAGAGATATGAGATGCGATAATTGTCATTTTCCTTGTCCAGTACACTGTTTATCATAGTTTGGGAAGTTATTTTTTTAAAAAGGAACTTTAACCATGGTTCTTTACTTAATTTTCATTGTCATTATTCACATTTACCCATGCCTAATCACATTAGGTGTTACCTTTTTGTTTCTTTTAGTTCCTTTCTCAGGAAAGTACATCTAAAAAAATAAGAACATGACTTAAAATTTGGAAAATCCACTCAAAATACTCCCAAAAGACTTTTATCCTCTGCCTCAAAGTAATGAGAACGTAATTTTCAAATATTGCTCATGATATTAAAAAGCAATGACGCTATTGTCATATTACTTTGGGAAAGAAATCAAAGTATGTTTTTATTCCCCCCCCCCCCCCCGTAACATGTTACAGGTACCATTCTTACTTCCAGTGTATTACTTCCAAACTCTGCTGTTAAAATGGTCACTTTTAATAAAGAATGTACATCTTTTTTAAATTAGGTGAGATTCCTTCGCCAAAGGATCTGCAGTTTGTTGAAGTCACTGATGTAAAAATCACCATCATGTGGAATCCCCCTGACAGTGCTGTGACTGGCTATCGTGTAGAAGTGATTCCAGTTAACCGTCCAGGTGAACATGGGCAAAAGTTGCCTATTACTAGATACACCTTTGCTGAGATCACAGAGCTTTTGCCAGGAACAACCTATATTTTCAAGATCTATGCCCTCGGACAAGGCACAGAAAGTGAACCACTGACTGGAGAACAAACAACTAGTAAGTATATTCCATCTCACTCACTTTATTGTTTGTTGCAAATTCACCCTACCAGAAATTCAATTGTTTCGCAGGTTTTTACAAATATGAATTTATTTATTTAAAATTATGAATTTGGAAGTTAGTGACTAGGATGAGGATGCAAGACGATTTGTATACCTTATGTAGGGCGTTTGCTGGCCTCTCTAGTTCAGAAATTCCTTATAGGGAACTTGACATTGCTTTTTCAGGCTGTAAGATTTTTAAATCAATTTGTTTGAGGGTGTTGATTCAGATCCTCCAGGTTGGTGGGTGTTGTATGCTTAGACACTTAGATAATTCAGGATTGTTGATTATAACAATAATCTATAATATTATGAATGCTCATTAATAGAGAATGTCAACACAAACTCATTAAGAGTAAAGCAGATTTAGAAATCCACTGTACTATCATGCAGTGCTATTTTAAAAATTGCATACTTGATGGCAGAGTGCACTAAGTGGTGATGAATCAGATCCCGAAAGCTACTTAAACATGTAGTGCTGACTGTAGCTATTCTTAATATGCCTGGTTATAGCTAGCAACAGATGTCTGGAACTGTGCTCTCCATACACTATGATCATGACCATAATTGCTTTGTCTAAACCACAGTTTGAAAAGTGTTCACATACATTCTGTGCTGTAATTGAAATTCCTGGGCAAAAGGAGATCAGACAGGAGTTCCCAAACAATGATATTTCAGTAAATTTCTTCCCACGATTGAAGCCTTATTTGGGTTTTGGGCCATACAGAATCATAGGACTGCACCCAAGGAGATGAAACTTGAGAACTGAGTAAAAATGATTTTAGGCCTCATTCATCCTTTTAAAGTCTTTCAAAAGCACAATACTTCTTTGGCCAAGATGGCTAAGGACCACACATGTATTTATAAATTTGAAACATTATAGGGCTGCCCTTGCCCTGGCCTAACTTGGTGTTGGATTTGTGGCTGTGTCCCTGGGCTGGAGGTGGTTTGGATCACCCTCACTCCACTCCATTTGTTCTCCACCCTGCCCATTTGGCTCTTCTGCCAGGAGATGCTAGGCAGCAGACTAGTTCTACCAGTAGGTTGATTGGTTGGTGAGACTTCAGCAATCGGCAGACTGACAAGTATTTTTGCCAGCTCAAAACAATGTGCCATCTTGGTTGAGAGGAATACTTCCCTCAGTCTATGGTCACTCACCCAATCTATGGTAAATTTCCAGCTGGGCTATGCCACTGACCCCAGATGATTGAATCTCCTTTGAGATGCAAGCAAACAAAAAACGTAACACTGGGCCTCCAGCAGATATAAAAAACAGCACATTGGAGGGAAAATTAATTCTCCCCCCCCCCCCGAGTCTTCATTTTCTCTGTGCTGGGATTTTAATTGTGGAGTTGGGTAGAGGGACTCAGAGAGAGAAACATTGCATCTAGTAGTTCCCAGCCTGCTTTGGTATGGTTGGATAGTTGTTTTGTCAGGCTGGTTTTAGTAGTGGGCCTGTGCTTTTGTAATAGTGTAGCAGCTTGCCCTATTTCTGCTGCCTTCATCCCAGAAATGGTCCAAAGGATCTCACTGATGAAAAGTACAAGATTGGGTTGGGGGACAGCAGTGTCTCATGAACTACCAGCATTTGGAGTAAGTGAGCAGGATGAGTGTAAAGTCTGGGTCCACATTCATTCTCAGAGAAGTGCTTTAAAGCTTCAAAATGATAACTCTTTGAAAATCTAAACTGGTAGCAAAATTTACAGCCACACAACTGGAAAACCACCTATTGCCGCCAGTAGTTGGAATCCATTGAGTACACATGGGAGTAAGCAACAATCCAAATTGGCTTCTATTTTTTAAAAAATGCACAGTTTCAATTCTTCCAAAGGGCTTGGAAATATGTTTGTTGTCACAATAAAGTTATGAGTGTCAACTGCTTCTGTTGGGTTGAACTAGAAATTACTTTCAGTTCCAGACCCCGCCTGCGGATACCAAAAAGCATAGTATCTTAAATCCCATTATTCTCTATAGACATGCAATATGTGTGTGACTGTTGACATGTCTGTATGCACGCACTGCCATTGAGTACAGTGGGGCAGGGCTATCCATGGATGGATAACCCACTGATATGGAAGGTTGACTGATTGTATAAGTTGTTCTGATTTTGCCTTCTAGAACTTGATGGCCCAACCAACTTGAGGATTGTCAATGCAACAGACTCTACTGCACTGGTGACGTGGAGGCCCCCTCGTACTCGTATTACAAGATATCGGCTTTCTGTGGGGCCTACCACCGGAGGACAACCAAAACAGTACACCATTGGGCCATCTGTAACTAAGTACTTGCTGAGGAACTTGCAACCGGGTTCTGAGTACACAGTGTCCCTAGTGGCTATCATGGGTAACCAGCAAAGCAACCCAGAGACAGCAGTCTTCACAACCTGTAAGTACTGTATGATGCAGTCTTAAAATCTTATAATCCTAGAGATGGAAGAGACCACCAGGGCCATCCAATCCAACCCCTGCCATGCAGGAACACAGAATCAAAGCAACCCTAACAGATGGCCACCCAGCCTCTGTTTAAAAGCCTCCAAAGAAGGAGACTCCATCGCACTCAAAGTATTCCACTGTCAAACAGCTCTTACCATCAGAACATGGTTTCTAATGTTTAGATAGAATCTTGGTTGTTGTTTGACTGATCCTGCTATCACCCCAAAGCCAGGGCTTTGATGCATAGAACATCAAGAGAGTACGGTATGTTTTTTAACATGGCAACTTCTGACAGCTTCATGCTGTATCCTAAAGGTCCCTTTAAATGTGACAAAAAACCTTTTTCTAGCAGTCCAATGTGCCAGTATGTTGTAGTGGTTGGAGCATTGGGTTGGCCATGGAAACACACTGAGTGATCTTGGTCAAGTCACATTCACTCAGTCTTGAAGGAGGGAAAAGGCAAACTCCCTCTGAACGAATCATGCCAAATCATGGCAAGAAAACCCCACTATAGGTTCTCCTAGAAATTACTTAAAGGCAAACAATGATAGCAGCCAGTATATATGCTGCCCATTAATAAAATTATGAGGGGAAAGATTTACTGCCTCCCTTGGTCATTCACCCTTTTTTGTTTTTGGAACGAAGAATCTGTTTAGCAATAGCAAGTAGCAATACCAAATACGTTTCTGTACTGCTTACCGATGTACTAAGTGGTTTACAAAGTGTAAGCTAATTGCCCCCATCAAACTGGGTACTCATTTTAGCAACCTACGGAAGGATGCCAGGCTGAGTCAACCAGGAGACCCTGGCTGATACTGAACTCACAACCTCATGGTTTGTGAGTGAGTGGCTGCAGTACAGGCAGTACAACTACTGCACCACCAGGGCTTCCCACTAGGTTTACCGCAATCAAATATCTCCATTTTAACATTGTTGCTATTCATATTTGTCATCGTATCGATTTAAACAGGAGGCGCCCCCACTTCCTGGAACAATGCAGTGCAATCCAAATCTATTCGATAGCGTGGTCACACTGCCGAAGATGCGGATCGTTGCCAGTCTTAAAAAAGAACTGCTAATGGGTCCGGTGCCAAATGCACCAGTTTAAGTAGGCTTTTCGATCGTGCCCCCTCCCTCCTGACAAACTGCACTGAGTGCAGTTGGGACGGGTGTGACTTTCACAGAAATAAACCTGTTCCACACCACTTTATTTCCATACTCTGAATGGGGCTTCAGATTGCAAAAATGCAGCAAGCAGAGCACTGAAAAGATTATTATTATTATTATTATTATTATTATTATTATTATTATTATTATTATTATTATTATTTGCTGCTAAGATAGAGAATTGATGGGCTGCCTTTGTCTAGATAGGTCGCATGGCACACAGTCCTTGCTAGTCCAATCCATACTGTTGATCCATAATAATGGACTATTGTCTAACCCTCTGGCTTTGGAATAAGGCTAAAACTGCAGTAGATCAAAGACTTCCCATACGAACCAAAGAGACGTATCTGTTTCAGAGACATAAAACCTTTATGATTTAGAAAACTGTTGGTTCATATCAAACGTCCCCCAGTGTTTTATTACCTGGTTTGCCTTGTGCCTGTCCCAGATTAAATGTGCCTGGTGACTAGGATCCAAGTAACATACTTATTAAAATTCCAGGATTTGCTTCCAGTTTATTTTTTCCCAATGGAATCATTCTTGTTCGGTGTAAATGATAGCAAGCTTTGACTCAGATGTGGTGTAGAACTCACACAAATAAAACCAGAAGGAACCAAGGACACACAACATCTTTATGTGAACCGTTGTCTCTATCATCTGTGTGGGAAGGGCAGAATGTTC
>NC_056522.1:165284035-165301623 GCF_019175285.1 Sceloporus undulatus | reverse complement strand
AGTTTATTTCTTACTGTAGCTCTTGATTCTGAAAAAGAAACACCACATTCTTCTGTTCCTTCAACTGCCTTACCAGGCTTATTTTAAGCCTACGTTATATTTGATTAGGTGTGTTTGGGTGAATATCTAAGCCGCACTCAACAACTTTCCAAAATGAAGCTGGAAAGCAAAGTGCTGCTTCCTTGTTGCTTCAATAAAATGGAAATCATTTCTAGTTTTGCTTCCAGGAGCTGGTTTGGGATTCTTACAGATTCATATGTGTTTTAAAAAGTGCGTTGAAACGGTGAGCTCCCAGGGTTTGCCCACCACAAAGATCAGGGAATCAACCAGATATGAGGCAGGGATGAGAATGGATGAAAAATAAGGAGGGAGGGCAATATGATGCTTAGTAGTGAGTTTTTCATTCAAAACTGAAGAATCTACAAAAGGATCTTATATTCCTAAAACAATTCATAACATAAATAAAAAGAAATATGTTAATGTATAACTTACAGATATGAATGCTGTTATGATTCAGTCACAATTGTTGACACCGGTGCCAACTGGTTCATGTCTACACAGATAAACTGGTATCTCTAAGGGTCTTGTATTTGTTAACCGAATACCCAATTTGTTTCATTTTACAGTGCAACCTATGGGCTCAGTTCCTTATTATAACACTGAGGTGACGGAGACATCTATTGTAATTACCTGGACACCTGCACCAAGGATTGGTTTTAAGGTAGGAAAACAGTCCCATGTCTCCCACCGTAACCATGACAAATCTTAAAGTTGAGATACCTCAGTGGAGAAGATAATCCTGGGTTTCAAAGAGGGCTGGGGAATACAGGGCTTTTTAGATGTTGTTGGACTACAACTCTCATTTCCTAGCAATGAAAGCCAGTGGTGAAGTTGGTGAGAGGTGTAGTTCACCAACATCTAGAGAGCCATGAAATGCCCATTGCTGCTCTTGAATGTATAACAACTAATAACTAATGGTTGCTTAAAAAACTGTAGTATAATTTTGTGTGATGGCTTGGCACTGTATGATTCATGTCTACACAATTCTAGCTCTCTGTAACTACCTCTGTAACTACCATAGCAAAATCCCTTGGAATTGGTAGTTTAGCATCATTTGAACTCTCGGCCAGAGAATCCTCCTCTAGGGCTTCTGACCAAACGATATAAACCCCAGGATCCCATAGGATACATCCATGGTAGCTGAAATGGAATCATAGTACTGTAACTGAACAGTTGTGTGATTGAACCTCAGGAATGACAGGAAAATGGCTTGAGATCAGAGTAAGGTGCCACAGGGTCTCTGAGAAATGAGTAACCATGCTCAAATTGACTTTTTTCTTGCTTCTCAAATAAAAAAAATGTACCTGAAGTAGTGTTTTAGTGAAAATTTTAAAAGATACGCTCAGTAGTTCAAACTGTAAATGTAAACGTAATGTTCCAAAATGACAAACAAAGTAAAAAAAGGAAGAAATTTTTAACAAGCATGCATCATATACTTGAAGTCTCCTGATGAAATGAAGTTGTGAAAATGCTGCCCAGTATTTGATGTCCTGCTCCTGTGGCCTTGTAGCCTGAAAGGGGACTTTGCTCCAGCTTACATAAGACACAACTTGCTGTTGTTAATCATTGGTAGACCTGGTAGCACTTGTGTCAGAAAACTGCTGATGATGTTCTGCAAAAAGTCTAATTCTTTGCCTGGAATGAACAGTATCAATGTATGTAAAAATGTTTAACAAGAGCAATTAAGCATTCCATTGCTTGGCATTTCACAGGCTTTGAAGTATTCTGGTTGGAATTAACATGGTTAAGTAGGCCTGCCTGAGACAGAACAGGAGTTAGCCTCTTCATTCCTCCTTAGAGTTAAGGCCCGTAGGATCCTAAGCCAGTCAAGCTATTTGGCAGTTGAGACAAGACATTTCACAAGTGCCTCTTTCCTTTCCTGGCAAAATTACAATCATAATGAATTAAATTGCTAATAATTTGCTGCTCTTTTATGACTGTCTCAAACCAGCTCGCTACCTCATTGCTCCTGATGACAAAGCTAGCCCTGAAAGAAGGCAAATAGCAGAGAGAAAGAGATCAAAATGAAGCCAGTAGAGGCAATGGACAAGGAACTAAGGGCTGAGGAAAGCAGTGTGCAGCAAGACATTAATACAGTAGCCTTGCCTTCTGTCTTCAAGCTGTACACTCCATAAGGATTTCCAACTTTCCACCAGCAGGCAAGGTCGTCCATGTCAATTTGAGCAGTGAATCTACTCTGGGTTTTAGTCCAAATTTTAAAGGATATGACCAAGGTGCTAGTGCTGGATCTGTTTTTGAGATAGCATTCAGTACCTTGGGTAGTTCCATTTGGCTAAAAGTCAAAGCAGATTTGCCACCCCATTGATATGGAAGATATGGACTGCCAGAATGTCAATTCATTTCATTCCCATTTAGCAGGATAGTGTCAGGTGGGGGACACCTTTTCCCAGTGTAGTACTGCATCTCTAGGAGAAGCTGAATTTATTGAATTCAATCCTAATATGTTTGAAATTCAGAACAACCCCCCCCCCCTTTCCTCCCCTTCTTGCAGCTCTAGCTCAGGCAATTTTTATTCCCATCACATTTCCAAAGCTTCTTCTCCAGTCATGCATAATCATTACATAACTGTGTCTGGCAAATAAAAATCTGAAATTATCTGAAAGCTCAGTTTCACCATGCATACTGTATAGAACAACCGCCTAATGTACTCCCCCCACTATAAGTATCATTCTACTATTTCCTAGTAGATTGTTGTTATTATCAATATTTTAATGGTCGATTTTGAATTGTAAGGTATTGAATTTTTTTAAGGGGAGGGGTTAGATGTAGTATTGTACAGATGGTATGTAGTGTATATGACTGTCTTTTAATCATGTAAGCCGCTTTGATTGCTCCTGTAGCAGAAAATCGGGGTATAAATAAAAGTCTTATTTTATTATTTTTTACTTGTGCAGAATGAAAATCCTGCAAAAGTATACCACGAGCACAAAGCTACATGAGTATGAGTGACTCATATAACAGCAAACAATTCTTCTTTTCTCAATATAGTTGGGCGTGCGCCCAAGCCAAGGTGGTGAAGCTCCAAGGGAAGTCATATCTGAATCTGGGAGTATTGTCATATCAGGCCTGACTCCTGGTGTGGAATATATCTACAGCATCACAGTCCTTACAGATGGTCAAGAGAGAGATGCGCCCATTGTCAAAACAGTAGTTACACGTATGACTTGTTTAACACTTTTCAATGTTATTCTGAATTCAGACCCAAAAGTTTTTTATTTCCATATTATATCCTCACTGAAATAAGTTGATTTAGTTTTGAATTAAGTGACTTCATAGGGAAATAAATCATGGAACTATCTGATTTGCTGAGTACAAGTTGTGTGACTGTGGCCACATTTTCAGTTAATGTGGATCTGTTTGCTCTCATAACACTCTAGGGAACCAAGTACTGTCATGATGTGCTGCTAGATGGAGCACAGTTTAGGCAGTCCAGTGGCACAAAAGGTGGTTCCTAATTGATTCCAGGGAGTTCTCCTTGCTCTCCTTCACAGTCCTCCCATTCAGCAAGCTCTCTTAAGCCTCTTTGTTGCACTTCTGGAAGGCTGTCTTGGGGAAGAAGGGCAAAGAAACCTATTTCAGTCAAACCAGTGGCATGCACCTATATCTGCATCCATCCCATGTACTAAGTTTAAAGAGCAGATTCAGTGAACTTGTGTCAGCAACATGGGACAAGTTGTAAGAGTGTTGCTTCAAGAACATTTTTAAGTTTGCCATTGTATTTTTAGAGAAATCTTCAAACATTGGTTTTATTTCTTACAGCTCTGTCACCACCAACCAATTTGCATCTTGATTCTAACCCTGACACTGGAGTCCTCACTGTCTCTTGGGAAAGAAGCTCAAGCCCAGGTATTTACATCTTGAATGGAGTGCCTCAGTAGTCTATCTTAGGGCCATTACTCTTCAACCTTTGGACAGGGTGAAGGGAAATTTATCAAGTTTGCAAACTGCACAAAACTGGGAGGAGTGGCTAATACATTGGAACAGAGTTCCAAAGGACCTAGATGAGCTAGAAAAATGGGTGTAAGTTAATAAAATAAAATTCAGTGGAGATAAATGCAAAAGACTACATTTAGGCCACAAAAACAAAATGCAAAGGTATAGGATGGGATATATGGCTCAACAGTACTACATGTGAAAAGGACCATGGGATTATCGTTGGTCATAAATTGAAAATGAGTCACCAGTGTGATGTTGTAGCAAGGAAGGCAAATGCTATCTTAGCCTACATTAGTAGATGTATAGTTTCCAAGTTGAGGGAAAAATTATATTCTGTGCTGGTCAGGCCTCATATGGAGTATTATGTTCATTTCTGGGCACCTCATTTTAAGAATGATATGGACAAGTTGGAACAGGTTTAGAAAAGAACAGTAAGGATTATAGGAGGAGAACAAAACATATGAGGAAAGGTTGACACAGCTGGGAATGTTCACCTTGGTGAAGAGAAGAGTGTGAGGTGACATGAGTGCACTCTTTAAATACCTCAAGGGCTGCCACAGAGATGAGGGAGCAGACCTGTTCTGTGCTGCTTCAGGAGGTAGGACCAAGTCTAATAGTTTGAAGTTAAGAGGAGAGTAGATTTTGACTGAATATTAGACATCTTGACTGTAAGAGCAGTTTTGGCAATGGAACCAATTGCCTACAGAGGTGTGATGGGGGTCTTCTTCTCTCGATGTCTTCAAAAGAAGGCTGGACAGCTTTGGGGATGCTTTAGTTGGAGATTGTGTATTGAGCAGGAGGTTGGAGTTGATGGCTCATAAGGTGCCTTCCAACTCTTGATTCTATGACTCTGTGGAATATCTAGGAATGTATGTATGGAGAAGCAGAAACACATTCACACATGGAGTACAAGTTCACATTCTGGAGCTATCCTGGTTTTCATTGAATAGGTCCAATTTAATCTTTGATGCATCTGTATTGGCAGCATTGCAACCTTCTATGCTATATTGGTAAAAAAAAAATATCTTGCTGTCATGTTCTGAATATTAAGGCAATCTAATATACAGTTGGCTCTCCTCTTCAGTGGGTTTGCCATTTGCAGATTGGAACATCCTCTGATGACCCTGCCCTATTGTTCCCAATGACAGCACATGCACTTGGCTGTGCCAACACAGTCATGCACACATTGCATGCAATTGGGAACAAAGGGACTTCAGGCCATGCAATTTTGCTATCTGTCTGAGAGTCTGGAGTGGAACTGCCAAGGATAGAAAGAGTCAATTGTATTTAAATAACTGTCTTCATTTTTAGATTTAGAAGAGTACGGTATAGGTGTCAGCTTAATCTTTTACCACTGTGTTTTAGATATCACTGGCTACAGAATTACTACCATCCCTACAAATGGGCAGCAAGGCTACACTCTGGAGGAAGTAGTAGAAGCAGGCCAGACTTCCTGCGTCTTTGAACATCTGAGTCCTGGTGTGGAGTATAATGTCAGTGTTTATACAGTCAAAGATAACCAGGAGAGCCTGCCAATCTCAGAAACCATCACACAAGGTAAAATAAAAGAATCTAACTTGCAGAAGTACATTGTTTGGTCTTCCACAGGGAGCAGAACTACATTTGCAGAAATGGAGTTTGCATGTGGAGATTTCATGTACACATGGAAGCCCTTTGCATTGATCCTGTTTACTTTGATGTCATTGGGATTTACATGCAGTTATGCTTACTGGGTGCTGTTAGGTTATATTTTAGAGGAAGTAACTGACAAACCACCTCTGATTATTTCTTGCCTAAGAAAATGGGGGAAAATAATGGGATTGTCATAAACCAACAGGCAAACTAGAAGACATGTGCACACACAATTATATTTAAGATTATGTTCTTGGACCCTAAATTTAATATGGAGAGAATAAGTGCTACTTATCAGCCCTCAGTTCACAGTGCCTTAGCATATTGTATTCCATACAAATGGACAGCTTGAAAAAGTTACTTTTTGAACAATGAGTCCCAGAACTCTCACCGTCACACCAGTATACCCAGTGGATATGTTAATGGGGGATTCTGGGAGATATAGTTTTTAAAAAACCCAAAACTTTCCAAAGTATTAGAAATGAATTATTAATCATTATTGTTTAGTCATATGTTGCACTTTGCAGGAACTTCAACATAATGTTGTAGCATGTAAGTTAGTAGTCAGTCAGGTTAGCACACAGGGCACTGGAACAAAGGCCATTGTCAGTTTAGTTGATGCTACGTATTTCTGTTGAAACCTGAGTTCCTGAAGTCTGAAAAGATTTCAGTAGGCTCAGCCTCAGAAATGGTGGGAGCTAATTGGTAAAACCTGCAAAATATAACATGTGAACATGGTCTCAGCTACTGTTCCAAACCAGAATTTTCTTCTAATGAAAAGCACTAGGTGTACTATCTGAATTTTCAGCTGTTACTACATAGATCATGAAACACAAGGTGATCTAACTCAGTGTGTCTCAGCCTGTCTGATCCACAGTCAAACACAGAACCTTAACCTTTCCATGTTTATCCAGAAGTAAACCCTACTGAGTAAGCAGTTGGACTGATTCTTAGAAAACTGTATGTATGATTGCAACTGCAGTCGATTATAAGGCATCTTGGTTTTCTTGTATGCACAGAAGTCCATGTTAGAACCAGAAATTATTCTGTGCCTTCTTGTGTGGCTGAAAAGGATGGTCTGGGATGTCTCAGTCTAGCCTTGTGTTTGTAGTGCTTGAGAATCTCGAACATATCATTAAGGGATTGTGTCTTATTTTTGCTAAACCACAAAATGGCTTCTGGCTCCACTGTTTGACAGATGCTTGCTTAAAGGTTGCTTGGCATTCCTGTGCTCAGACTGAGTCTCTCTTTGCTCCTGTGGGGAACTAACACACTGGGTATGATTTCATTCCATCAAGGCTTTAACCCAATGCCACTTTCTGAAGCAAAGAAGTGCTAAAAAGGCATGTTTTTCTTATGTCTTTTGGTGCTTTTTTACAGGTGATATGATAATCACATCCAATGGAGATAAGTGGTTATTTGGCTGAAAATTGACATTTTCTTTTTCAGCTCTGTGCAATACCCATGATTGCTTTTCCATAACAGAATCAAACAGGTTCTTATTTATCATAATGTTTTACATCACACATAGATCTGCTCTGATACATTTGTTGTCATCAAATAAGTAGTATAAGACTGTTATACTATACAAACTCCCCCTCTTTCTGGTACCCACTTCAATGGAATAAAATACACAAGGACTGTTCTATCAGACCTTGAATAGTCCTTCTCCCTTTCCCCCTTATTACACCTTATTTCCCCAAATGTGTTAAAGCTGTATCTGTTTGCAAAGTTGAGTAGAAGTAGAATTTCAGTATGTTACAGCAGGTTCATCATCTGGCTTTGTACCAGCTGAAGCTTGGTCAAATTTTATTTGGTCTTCCTAGTCTTCACAGTGTGGAGTGTGAAATATACTTATACAGTGTGCCCACGTCATACGCAGGTGCTACTTATGCAGCTTTCAGCATATGCTGAAAGCCGTGCTGGAAGAAGGCTTGGTGCCCCCCAGAAAGGGTAAAGGTGCATGTGCCGTGCTGCGGGCACAAGCCCCATTATCTTTAATGGGGCTCGAGCATATGCGAAATTCCCCTTATGTGGGGGTGGGGGTGGTCTGGAATGGATCCCCCACGTAAGGGAAGGGTCCATAGTATATGCAGACACACACCACATACACATTTGGCTTTGTTTTCAAAAACGACTATCCTATTACAGGATGATCAACCTATGAAGGCAAATTATTGAAGTTCCCCTTATTAAAGAAAAGCTTGTAGGTCTGGCTTGTTTGACATTTAAAGATGCTTGGCAAAGCTCAAGAGAGGAAGGCTTTCATGGATTACTGAGGTTCATGAAAATGAAGGTCTGTGACATAAATCATAAACTAAACTGAAGCTGGTAGATGAGCAGTATTTGTCTTTGTTATACTGATTGTAAGAGAAGAAATGAAGAAGTGAAGGATGGTAATGCCTGCGGGTTTACCTCTTAATGTGGTTAAGCACTGGAGGCTCCCTCCTTGGACTGCCCATCCATATACTGGCACCAGCTGCATCACTTCCTTTAGACCATTAGCTGCCTGTTTTATTTTACAGAAATTACTATATAGTTACTGTTCTATTCTAATAAATCCTAATTCAAAGGCTTGAGCAAAGGATAGTATTTAACTGAGCAAACTCATAGCTTTGAACCATTGCTGCATCTGGCAAACCGTTCACCACTCTGTATGTTCCATGTGTGAAATGCGTTAGCCAGGCAACCTGTTCTTAACCGCTGATGATTTTACAAGGAAAATGTAATATTGGCAACCACATTTGCACAACTGAAGAATTAAACCTTTAAGAACATGGAGTTAAAGGAATTGGGCTTTGTGCACTCTTGTCAAGTTAATAATTATTGAGAGAAATGGACTATCAGGAATTTCATTTTTGTCTCCCTACATATGTTGGAGTGGTACCACATCCTGAACCCATACTTGTCAAAGAGTTTCATGAGATTGAGCTGAAAATCCTGAAAAACATCCCTAGTGATATTTAAAATAAGTACTTTCCCCAGAAATTGTGAGAGGTTAGATCTGTAGCCATTGGCTATGGACTGTAACTTGTCGACTTAATGATGGATAGGGAAACATTACATATCACCGTAATTACTTTACTATGCGCTTTGTTTTTAATTCACGTGACTTGACAATCACTGCTTTTTCTCTCTCTCTTCCTTGTTGTTGTTGTTGTGTTTTGCCTTTGTTCGTCTTTGCCTTCCTGTTTTGCTCTCTAACTTGATAGAGGTGCCCCAGCTCACTGACTTAAGCTTTGTTGACATAACCGATACAAGCATCGCCCTGAGGTGGACCCCACTAAACGCCTCCACCATTATTGGCTACCGCATCACGGTGGTGGCATCAGGAGAGAGTGTCCCCATTTTTGAAGATTTTGTGGACTCTTCAGTAGGATACTACACGGTGACAGGCCTGGAGCCGGGCATTGATTATGAGATCAGCGTAATCACACTCATTAATGGCGGAGAGAGTGCCCCCACTACGCTGACTCAACAAACTGGTGATTGTTGAAGAACTACTGTGTTAGAGAGTGTTGCTGTTTCATGCTGTCACTAGCTGCTTGGATGACTCTGTCTTCCTCATAGAAGAAATGGGCCACTTGTTTTCTTTAGGGTGGAGGTGTTTCTTATTTTAGATGTTTGAAGGGAACAGAAACGCGGCTTTACACAGTTTCCTTTGTTGCATTGCAAATAAGCTGCATTTGGGATTTTGTAACCTGCATCTCATTTACAAGTCTCAGCATCTCAGCATATGTTAATTCATTTGGCTTTTGCTGTTCTGTCTAGCTGAGTTAAAAACAATTCTTTTTATCATTCATTTGCACTGCACTCCACAATTATGGTCATATAACAGTCTATATCTGAGCTGGATTGGAACTCATGTCTTGAACTGTCCAACGAAGCAGTGTTTACTCATTGAGACCATATGCTTTTTGGGCTGTATTATAGTTAAAATAAAGGGAACAATCTGGCAGTGGATGCAAACTCTTTTGAGTTCCTCACCTTAATTCTAATTCAGTGTGTTGTTATTGCAGTGGTCCAAGTGTTCAACTGAGGAGGATGAAATCATTCTCAAAACTCGTACTAGTGACAGGCATGGCAGTCTGTGAAAGTTCTCTGTGCATGTACAGAAAATGACCTGAAATGCATGGAAGACAGTGTTTGCCTTAAGCTGAATGGAGACTTTACAACCTTTTATCATAAAAGTAGTTGTAGAGTCCTAGAGACTTCACAGCTATGAGTCAGTCCTCTGATCTGTATGCATGTTAGTGTTATGAAAGAAATTACTTTTTAAAACTTGCCGTAAAGCAAATTTACCCTCTTTGTTTGATATTGTTTTAGTATCTGTGATTAATGACCCAAGAGGTTAAAAGTGCTTATGTTAGTGGAATGAATCATTACAGCAATTTTAACTTTAGTGGAATGAAACATAGTATATTAGCAGTATATTTGCATGGATTTGACTCCGTAGTGGTTTCTTTGCATGGCACTGTATATTTTTGAATCACTATTGAAGAAAACTCTTTCTCCTTCCAAAATGATAAATGCCTTCTTTAAATTCAGCTGTTCCTCCCCCCACCGATCTACGATTCACCAATGTGGGACCTGACACTATAAGAGTAACTTGGACTCCACCAACATCCATTGAATTGACCAGCTTCCTTGTTCGTTACTCACCTGTGAAGAATGAGGAGGATGTTACAGAGTTGTCTATCTCGCCTTCTGACAATGCAGTGGTTTTGACAAGTAAGTGGCTAATATGTATTGCTCAGCTGTGCATGAAACATTTTAATTCGTGTTGGACAGGCCTGGCTGTTTCATTTGGATTGCTGGGACCACAGCAGTTCAAATTTTGCCCCTAGCTCCAGCCTTTGGTACTTGTACATTTTCTACTGCTAGTGTTTCCCATTACTACTAGGCAGTGTCATGAATTCCTTGGTCTCAGCCTTCTTGACAACAATAGTACTTGAACAGTGGCTCATCTGTTCCTTTTCTTGAAAGCTGAGAACTGCAGGTGAGATTTTGTGACTGGAAGGGAACTGAGGGTGTTCACATTGGTAGGAAATGAATTTTTAGATTTCTGTTTTCTCTTGGTAAGGCCAATGAATAATAATAATTATTCCACTTAATCAATTGGAATCCAAGCGGATTACAACAATATGATAAGTGAAAAATGCTAAAACCCCTATCCCCCTTCCCCCCCAGTAAAAAACATAGTAATACTAAAAAGACATAAACCAGACAGATATAAAACATAGTATAAAATCACAGTTAAAATCAGTGGAAGATTTGTAAAAAAGAATGTATAACGGGACCAGATAGAATGGGAAAAGGGAGGGAGAAAAGGGGAGAGAAGTGAGGGGGGAAGGCAGGAAAATAGAGGTGGCCCTAGTCTGGAAAGGCCTGCTGGAAGAGATCCGTCTTAATAGCCTTTTTAAAGAGCAAGATCTATATCAAACAGAATGGGGAGATTTGAATATGTTTGCTTGTTCCAGTAAAGTTACAGGTTGGAATCTAACCAGTGACTTAAAATATAAAGTCAAATTGAATAAATTGTTTCATAGGTTTTTGCTGCGGGGAAGGAAGGTTCAGCAATGAGAGAGAGAGAGAGAGAGGTGATGGTTCTAGAGTATGTGTAGGAATCATGTGTGACCCTCCAGATGCTGTTGGACTGCAGCTTGCAGCAATCCTTGCCTTGATTTTGCTGGCTAAGGCTGCTGGGAATAGCAATCCCCCAACAGTCCCATACCTTTTGTCTAGCTTTTTGCCTAGCTGGTATTAACATTACAGGGACGTAGCCAGGATTTTGGAAAGGGAGGGTTGGGCATGGTGGTGTGTGCACGCCACACCAACGCATGCCATTCATTATATTAATGGAAGCGGGGTCCAGACCCCACGTCCCTGATCAGTATTTTGACCAGCAGTTGATTGAGGCCTGTGTGTGTGTGTGTGTGTGTGTGTGTGTATTTTTAATGTTAATGCTTAAGTACAGAAACTGTCCAGATTTCAATACAGTTTCTCAGTAAGGAAGTGTTTTGTAGGGAATAAATGACTGTATCGAAAATCATCTAAATTATATTTAAGCAAAAAAAGAAAAAGAAAGAAAGAAAGAAAGAAAGAAAGAAAGAAATGGAAGGTTGTGTATGGGGAGGTGGGGGGAGATGTTATAGGTTAGATAAATCCAAGTTTTTTTGTTTTAAAGAACAGAGAAAACACACATAGCCCCAGAGATAATATTGAGTGTTCACCTAGAATAACATGTAGACTCTTTATACACTGTGATTTTGAAGTCAAACACTTATTAAGCAAAAAATTCCAGCAGAACACTCTTCCAGACAAAAAGCTGAGATTTGTAGTCCCTCCACCTTCTGTAACTGAGACATGAAACTGTTGCTGTTTTAAACCTTCAGATCTCCTCCCTGGCACTGTGTATTTGATCAGAGTCTACAGCGTGTATGAACAACAAGAGAGTAAACCTCTGACTGGAGAGCAGAAGACAGGTCTGTAGAATAAAACTGTTGAAATGGCTTCCCTTTCCTTTAAGAAGAGAGGTCTGTCTTTCTAACATATATTCTATTCAAATTTGTTCTGCCATTTCAGTTTTTGGAAAAAAAATTGAAAATCATTTTTATTTCTGTGTGCAGAAAAACTTTAATGTCTTATACATTCATGCTTACATTTGAAGACAGTATACAGTGTTAACTAAGGTTAGATAACATTGCAAGCAATTTGAATTTGGGAATGTTTACCCAGATTTCTTAAGAGCGTGATGGAGCTTACATCCAAGTAAATGTCAGCCCTGGACCTATTGAAGACAGTGCAAATAAGATATGGCTCACTTGCTCCATTGACTTCAACAGGACTTAATCATGGCTATCTTGAGCAAAATTTTAGGGAGAGAGTTTGCTTTATGAATTTATTAAAGTGCTGTCTAAAATACTCTTGCTGTCTTAAGTCAGAGATGGATGAGTTTGTTTTTACATTTCAGCACTGCAGACATTGCACAGCTTGGAAAGTTACTTCAAAAAGCAGTTGTTTACAGTTCTGTTCCAAAGGGCCCCAAAAGTAGTTAGTTCCAGAACAGTTTCATTACTTGTCTGTTTCTCAAAATTACTAAGAGTGTGATTTTTATTTGCTTTAAATTCATCTAAACATTTTCCATTGATCAGAATGTGGCAGCACTTGAATATTTTTTTTTAAAATTATACTCTTTCATTTTAAATGACAATCATACAAGAAAATCCAACTGTTAGACCCACCAGAAGAGCCAGAGTGATCAATCCCATTTGCATAAAGGTTCCCATTTAATCAGTGCGTCTCACTTTAGTTGTGACTAACAATTAATCAGCCTTTATTGTTATAAATAAAGATGAATATTGGACTAACCATTACATTTAGGCCAAAATGTGATACTTTGGCTATTGAGGACAAGCACTATATAAGTAATGTGGGTTTTTGGTAGGTTATTATCCAAGCTCTGAGAACCTATTGCTCTTTCCAAAAATGGAGGTGCTGTTTGATGCTTGAATAAACTAGTATGGCCTTTGTTTTTATCTGTCAAGAAGACCATGGAGATTATCACATTAGGGACGGGGCATCATTCTCCCATCCCTGTCCTGTCAAACATGACCCGCACTTGACCTGGCAGGAAGCGCGAGTGAAAGTGATCGCGCAAATCACTTACACTCCCAAGCACACTGAACCCGTCATTCAGCTACTCGGGAAGTGCGAGCGAAAGTGATTGCACAAATCACTTTCACATGAAAGCGGGATGAAAAGGATTACCAAGTGTAAGCTGAAAGTGCTTTCAGCCGTCATTTCCATAACAGAAGAACTTCTTATTACCATGACAGCTAAAAGCACTTTCAGCTGATGCCTGATAGCACTTTTCAGCCTGCTTTCATGTGAAAGTGATTCGCGTGATCAATTTCATTTGGATCATGGATGGGATAAGGACAGGGGAGCTTCCCCATGTGAAAATGTCCCCTGTATTGCGGCTAGTCCCAGCCTTTGTATTTTATACGTGCAAGCCTTTTTTGTCTTCCAAAAAGGCAGTTACCAGTTGTACATGTGATGTATCTCTGCTTCATTTTCTTGTTAAAAATAGGCCTTGATTCCCCAACTGGGCTGGACTTCTCAGAAATAACAGCTCATTCTCTCACTGTCCATTGGATTGCCCCTCGTGCGCCTATCACTGGCTACAAGATCCGCCATTACCTCGAGCAAGGGGGGAGCCGGCCCAAAGAGCTCCGCATTGCACCGTCTCGCAATTCCATCACTCTCACTGACCTGGTTCCAGGCTCAGAGTACGTGGTCAGCATTTCTGCCATAAATGGCAAAGAGGAGAGTTTGCCCTTGGTTGGACATCAAAGTACAGGTAAGTGGTTGAGAGGTAAACAAAAGACAGATTAAAATCCTTGCTCTTCCTGAGGACTGCTTAACCGGGGGGGGGGGATCATTTTTCATTAAAACTAATGATGTAACTGTTTTAATTTAAAAAGTTAAGTAGAGAATTTTTTTGTTCATACTAGTGAGAGAAATTTAATCTATCTATCTATCTATCTATCTATCTATCTATCCTGGCAAGTTGGAAGCCACTGTTTCCCTCGTCTGGCTATATTTTTTAGATGGGTGGTAGTTTTATGGTGGATGGGATAGATTTGCATGTTATCTTTATATGTATTTTAGGTAAAAGGGAAATGTTATGTAATTGCTTTTACTGTTTCATCACCTCGGAGGTCCTTGTGGATCCTTGTGGGTTGGGACTGAATATAGAAATATCTAAATTAAAATATATAAAAATAAATGACCCAAAATCCTCCACTCACAGCATAGAAAATATTACAGTAGTGATCTCACCTCTTGCTCTTGGATAGAGGGTTAAGCTGGGAGGAAGAGGAATCAAATCAAAATTGGATGAAACTTCCAAATATGGAAAATGTTATACTAGATACATTTTATCTACTTAACCATTATAGCAGTGATCTTGTCCTGTGTGTCCCTCTATAGCAGGAATGAGTAAAGCACTGCCCACAGACTTTGCAAGCCCCCACCCTGTTTTAAAAAAATTCTGGGCCTTTTCAGGTCCAAAATTGACAAAACCAGACTGCTGCAAAATGCTATGTTGGCTAGGGATGCTGGGAGTTGCAGTCCAACAACATCTTGAAAACAAGAGTATGTCCATCTCTGCTATATACTGTACTGTAGTATGTTGGGTGAAATGCTAGTAAGTTGAAGGTGAAATGTTGCTAACACCTTGCTTTTTAAAACTTGTCTGTCTAGTTTCTGATGTTCCTAGAGACCTGCAAGTTACTGCCACCAGCCCCACTAGCCTGGTCATTTCCTGGGAGCCTCCAGCTGTTACTGTTAGATACTACAGGATCACATATGGTGAAACAGGTTAGTATTGTATTCCCTGGGAAGTTAACCTCAAATGCAGAAATGCTAATGAGAGAATTTAAAATAAATTACTAAAGAGCACTAGCTCAATTTTTCCAGAATCTGTTGGTTAGTCTCAAGGAGAGCAAACCCTTTGAATCAGTTCTTGAATGGCGAGTCAATCTGTGTGTTTATGCAGTTCATTCAATGGGTCTACTTAGCCAGGACAAACAATATGTGCCAAGCCCTTTTGAGTAATTACTATGGCTCTTATATACCCTTTGTAGTGGTGGATTTAGGATATTTAAGAGGTGGAGTACAAGTCGGGTTGTCTTTTCTTTAGAGGTGATCTTGCCTTGGAACTAAGGGCTAAATTACCAAACAGTGTTTTTTCCAAAGCTTCTATAATTGCCTATGACTTTTTTTTAACATTATGGTTTAATGTATTTAAGAGGAAGTTACCTTGAAACTCTTCACATGTGTGAAAAGTAGTTAATGATACTTCTATGCTGATGTTTGCTTGGTTTCTTTTACCCATAGGGAGCAGTGGGCCCGTTCAAGAGTTCACAGTACCTGGGCATGTGTCCACTGCAACCATCCCTGGCCTTAAGCCTGGAGCAGACTACACCATCACTGTGTATGCAGTTACTGGACGTGGGGACAGTCCTGCCAGCAGCAAGCCAGTCACTGTCAACTACAGAATAGGTAAGGCCAGAGCCCAAATTATAGTGAGCACTTGGTATTAAATTAATAATAATAATAATAATAATAATAATAATAATTTATTTATATCCTGCCCCTTTGAGGTCAATCAGGGCGGCTAACAATAATAAAATACAATATATATCAAAATCTACTTCCCCCCCCCCCCCCCCTTAAAAAGTTATTAAATCAATTTAATCTGCTGAGGCTTGGTTCCAGAACACCCTGTGGATACCAAAATCCACGGATGCTCATCCTATTATATACAATGACTTAGTAAAATGGTGTCCCATATGTCAAATAATAAAATTAAGGTTTTTGGAATTTATATATTTTCAGTATATTTTCAAGCCATGGATAGATGAATCTGTGGATAAAGAATCTGTGGATAAAGCATCTGTGGATAATGGAGAACTGATTGTATTCTCTTCAGATAAAAGACCCATTTGCCTTAGACATTGATTCTGTCCATCGTATACACAGGTTTTTTTCAAGAGGATTTTATAGCTTTATGCTACTATTCTGTTTAAAACATTTATATCTCCTTTTTCCCTGCATGAAAGATAGTTTATAGCAGTATGCAAAAAGAGTGGTCTGGGTCTCCATGACCCTTTGATCCATCAAACAAATGATAGTTGCTTTATAATGACAGACATCATCACTATTAATCTGCAGAGTGAATTTAAGAAGAAAAAAAAATCTCAACTTGGCATTTAAAACTCAGCAGCCATGGCAGCAGGCACTCAAATGAACACTCCAGAAACTGGATCCACAATAGAGAAGAGTCCTTTTTCATTTAGCTGTCCTTCCCTGCCAATCCAGACAAAACCCAGTGATGGTAACAATTGATAGACAGGTTCAGATGACAGTGTGTTTGCCATAAGAGTATTATATAAAAACACATTGAGAAGAGATTATTCCCCTGTCTCCTTGTATCACTCATTCCTGTCATGTTTTTCCCTCTAGTTCTTTACTTTGCAAAGATGGTCTTTTTAACAATACACTTATTTGGCCCTTTGTTGAGCCTTGCTGTATTGGATTTGGGGTTGTTTTTTTTTTTAAAAAAAGGAGCTTTTATTTTCTGCTTTACCAAGAGAACTTTTTTTTTTACAGAGCAAACTAAAAATTTAATGAAAAAAATAATAATGCATGAATATACATAGAGACTTTTAAAAGTGGGGAGCCCGGTCTGAAAGGTGAATGCTGATGCAGATTTCAATGCTTTACATACAGAGGTTGACACACCATCCCAGCTAGAAGTAACAGAGGTACAGGACAGCAGCATCACAGTAAGGTGGCAGCCTTCTTCCTCCCCAGTTACTGGCTACAGAGTGACAGCAGCCCCCAAGAATGGCCATGGTCCCACAAAAACCAGAGTCCTCTCTGCAGGTAAGAACTTTGTGCTCACGCCATTTGTGAACAGGGAATAAGATGGTTTCTCAGAGCTATAACTGAAGAAGTGATATCTAGTAAACCAAAATGTGAGGACAGCCCTGGTTTCTTTCCTGGGGTTGGTTGCTCTGAGGTATTGGGTCTGGGGTAAACGTTCCACTGCCTCTTTGGCACTGTCAAGAAAAGATGGAAGGGAAAGGGCTGGGCTGGCAAATTATGACCTTCAAAAGTGCTCAGAAGAACCCAGCACCATGGATGCTGATAATAAAGTCATCTGAAGTATCTAAACCAATGTAGCAATAATGTCAAAATAAAATCCAACAGCCAGCTTGTTGTAGTGGTTTGGGTGTTGGTTCGACCAAGGTCCAATTCCCAGCTCAGACATCGAAACCTCAGTGACTTTTGGCAAGTCGCATGCTCTCAGCCTCAGGGGAAGGCAATGGTAAATTTTCTCTGAACAAATCTGCCAAGAAAACCCAACG